>NC_062189.1:16487812-16495591 GCF_912470025.1 Vespa velutina
ATTATTCCCATCATCTACGTTCTCTTTCTCTCTCTCTCTCTCTCTCTCTCTCTATCTATTTATCTTTCTCTCCTCATTCCTCTTCTTCCCTTCTCTTTCCTTTTCTCCTTTCGTCTCTGCTCTCGGTACTCGCACGATATTCCTCGAATGGACCGACGGATACACGGAACTTCATTTGCTTTCGTGCTCGCTTTAATCCTCCCTTTCTTGCTTCCTTTCGCTTTATATATTGTCCTCAACGTTTCTCGTATTTACGAATGGGGCGAGGACCTTTCCCACCCTCCTAACCACCCTACTCACCATACCTATTCTATACCTCTCCTCTCTCTCTCTCTCTCTATCTCTCTTCTCCTTTCGCATAGAATATAACGCCTCTACTATACTCGACTACTACTACTACTACCATTACTACACTATTACTATTACTATTACTATTACTATTACTATTACTATTACTACTACCACTACACTATTACTACTACTATTACACATTACTATAAACATTACTACTACAATCATTACTATTACACTTCACTACAAATATTACTGGTATTACTAGTACTACAATACTTCACTTCAAACAATACTACTACTATTATTACTACTACTACTACTACTACTACTACTACTACCATACTTTACTACAAATCTCACTACTATACCTACTATTACTACTTCCCTTACTATCACAACTATTACTACTATTACTACTTCCACTACTGTTGTTGCCATATTACAACTACTGTTACTATCGTTATTGCTACTACTTCCACTACTATTACTACTATTACTATTACTATACCCTACGTAAAAGCAAAGGAGAAAGCTGTCAGTGATAAAGCGAGGACAGAATTTTAGCGAGCCAGCTTTATTGCAAAAGCCGACCGGCAAAGTTTTCAAGGAGCGAGCACGAAAACGAAAAGACGATTCTTTCTCCCGTTATTCGCGCCACATTCCACAAAAGCTGAACGCTTCTTTTTCTTTTTTCTTTTTTCCTTTTTTTTTTTTTTTTTGTTCCTTTCCCCTCCTCATTCTTCACTCCTCATTTCTCTTTCTTCTCGCTCTTACTTACTTCTACTTTTTTCTAACCCTCCCTCAACCCCCTAAACCCACCCCATTTCTTTATCTACGCGTTTCTCATTACGCATTTTCTTCTTTCACTCAACAGCTCTCTTTACTTCTTTTCTTTTATCTCTTTTCCTCTTTTACTCGTCTTTAATCGAAATATTCTCTATCCTTTTTCTTCTTTTTTTTCTTTCTTTTTGCTCTCTCCCTCTCTTTCTCTCTCTCTCTCTCTTCTCCATCGACCATTTCAAACTTTATTCTAATTAGTGATGCGTAAACCTTTCTAACACTTACAACCATTCGGTATTTTGTATATTCAGTCACTTCATTATAATGTCCCTAATGTATGGGATCGGACCCTTTAACGCACGTCCCCTTTCCTCTCTTAGTCTCTCCGAAAATAAAATACCTAAATGTAGGGGTTGATCGTGTTCAACCAGAGTGAGAGAAGTCTGGTACATTAGCTTGTTAAATCCCAGAAAAAAAGGATTTTCGATTCGTTAAACGTGGACGTATGAAATTTATTTTGATTAAGATTATAAATGGTTATAATGAATATATATATATATATATATATATATATATATATATATATATATATAAAGAGAAAGAGAGAGAGAGAGAGAAACTTCACAATGAAACTAATGAATCGTAAAAATACGATGATGAATTATTATGGAACGTACGGTGTTACAATGGGGTTTTTATTATTTTTTATTTTTATTTATTTTTTCTTTTTTTTCTTTTTTTTTTTTTTTTTTTTTTTTTTAATTGGAGTTAGAGAAAATATGAATTTATTTATTTATTCCTTTGTCAGTAGAGAGAAGTGAATTTTGTTCGTACCCGAGTTTAAAGTATATTTCATGCGTATTCAAAAATTACAAAGGAAGAGAAAAAGAAGAGAAGAAAAAAAAATATATATATACACAAACAGACACACACACACACACACACACACACACACACACAGAGGAGAAGAGGAATAAAGTAATTGAGAATAAAATCAATTGAAAACTTGAAGTAGACGATTTTTTTTCTTTTCTTTTTTTTTTCTTTTTTTTTTTTTTCATATATAAAAACACGATTGAGAACAATCGTTTTGTATCGATCGATCAATGTTTTAATTTCCAACAATCAAATCGATCTTTTTTTCTCTTTTTTGTTTTTTTTTTCTTCTTCTTCTTCTTCTTCTTCTTCTTCTTTTTCGATCATATAATTTTATCCATTTTTCGAATTATTGCGACGATTCATTTCGCACAAAAGCGTATGTTCCTTTTGAATTTTCTTTTTTCTTTTTTCTTCTTCTTCTTTCTTTCTTTCTTTCCCTTTCATTTCATTCGCAATTGAATAACTTTTATATTTAGTTCAATCCAATATATTATAATTATCAATCCGTATAGATCCTCGAAAGGATCCTTCTCCTTTCGCTTCTTTTCATGATAATATTCAAATTTTTTCTTCGAACGGGTATCAATTATGAAAGCGAAAAAGAAAAAAAAAAAAAAAAAAAGAAAAAAGAAAAGAACTATTCGTACCAATAGAATTTTTCTTAATAGATTCTTTTCATTAAATTTACGATCGAAATACTTATCGTGATATATCACCGGCATGTGATCTATTATCAAAAAAGTTTCTATTTGATATTCTCAGAGAGCACGTAGGAAAATAGAACACTCCGAGTTACTTCTCGTTTTTCTTGCATCCGATTTGACGAAAAATCGACTAGAAATAGGAAAGTCTAGATTCTTTTTCTCTCTTTCTCTCTCTCTCTCTCTCTCTCTCTTTCTTTCTTGAATACCTTCTCTATAGAAACACCCCACAACTCGTCCTTTCTCCGTCGTCTTACAGCATTGTCGATACCTTTTCTCGATATCGCAGCGGTGTTTCGAGATGTACCTACTGGAAAGTATAGCTGTTTGTACCTACTTCAGATCGATGTCAACATCGGTGAACGCTTCGAAACGGCACCAATACTACCCCACATACACACACACACACACACACACACATATAGAAACACACATACATAACTATACAACCATCACCAGCACTAGTACCAGCATACCAGCAGTACCAGCATCACAATCAATACGATATCCTTTTCCTTCTCTTTTGCATCATCCTCGCGTCTCATTCTCCTCGACGTCTATCTTCCTCCATTTTATTTTCACCTTATTTCTTCTCGTTTCCTATTTGCGAATAACACCGACGCGCTTCTCAATGTAATCTACTCTATGAACCATCAAAACGATTTTCCGACTATTCTTCTTTTTTCTTTTCTTTCCTTTTCGTTTTTTTTTTTGTTTTGTTTTTTTTTGCGTTGAAATATTATTATTATTATTATTATTATTATTATTATTTTTATTACTTTTTCTCTCCTTCTCTTTTTTTTTTCTTTTTCTTCTCTTTTTGTTCTTTTCTGTTTCCATCGAAATAAATTATTATTATTATTATTATTATTATTATTATTATTATTATTATTATTATTATTATTATTACTTTTTCTCTTCTTCTTCTTCTTCTTCTTCTTTTTTTTCTTTTTATTCTTTTTATTCCTTTTTTCTCTTTTTTTTTTTTTTTTAGATTCTTCCATGCACAGGAAAAAAGAAGTTTATGAAATTAATTACTCTAGTAACTACGAGATAACGTTATTGGGTGAATTTTATTTAGAAAAATATCTAAACGTCTAGCGTAGTCTGGTATGAGTATATAAATATAAAACGAACAATGAAGGATAGGAACCAAAAGAAAAGTAAAAAGAAAAAAAAAAATAAATAAATAAAACAAAGTAAAATGTAAAATGTAAAAGGTTGAAAGAAAACGATAAAAAGAATCACTCGCTTGAGTGACTATCATTGTTTGTTCGCGAAAACATCAAAAAAGTACCCCAAAGAGAAAAGAACATTCCGCGAATTACATTGAATTCTTTTCAACTTCCATCCGTGAGTAAGCGAATAGTAATTCTCTCCAATTGCAAATATTTTTATAAATAATATCAGTTCATTCTTTTCCATATATCATTAACTTTATATATTTATATATATATATATATATATATATATATATATGTATATGTATATATATAAATTATATATATGTATGTATATCGTTAACTTGTCTTTCTCAGACTCTTTATTATACGCTAATTTTACTTTAGACGACGGTGAATTTCTTCAAAGTAAATCTCGGAGGAAGCTTCTCCGAGGTGAAATTATGAAGGAAACGAAGGACCGCAGCTATGATGCGGAAAACGCGGCCGCCAAACGTGCGGACATTTACTTTTACGATCCATTCGCTCACTCTCTCGTTCTCTCTCTCTCTCTCTCTTTCTCTCTCTTTCTCTCTCTTTCTCTCTCTTTCCTTCTCACTCGTTTACTCGAAAATGGTATCATGAAAGAGAATTTCATGATCGTTCGTTCGTTCGTTCGTTCGAATGCGAAAAAATTTAAATCGTTTAAATGTTCTCTTCTTTCTCAACGAGAAGAAAAATAATACATTTCAAAATAAATATTAATTAGCATTAGATTTTATATAATATAATATGTAAATAAAATGTAATAATTTTCTTATTTTTAACGATCGTCTTTATTATCGTCAATATCAAATTTGATCTATTTTATAAAAATTATACGATTTTAAAAATAAATAAATATATATATATATATATATATATATATATATACGTGTATACTGAGGATTAAATAATACATTGATTTTTTTTTAATTCCAAAAGAATTATCAATCGTCACGATATCTCAATATTCAATTCAAAAATCAATTCTAATCGATCATTTATTTAACACCAGTTTATAAAAGTAGAAAAGACAAATCAAGTTTTGTAAATATATCAAAGATCAAAATATTATCTTAATATTTTTCAGACTTCATGTGAATCATCGATGATAATCGAATGCTCCTTTTGTAGAATAATTTTGTGCATAGGATAAATATTTATATAAAAGAGATGAAAAAAAAAAAAGAAAAGAAAAGAAAAGAATAAGCATCGATAATGAATCATCACTTTAGAAAGATAGAAATCGTTTTGGAAAACTAATAAAAAAAAAAAAAACAAAAAAAAAACAAAAAGAAAGAATCAACGCCATTCTTTCCCCCTTTTCATTTTCTTTTTTCTTTATTTAATTCTTTTGGGATGAACTACGAGTAAAATCTCAAAATTATATAGGTTTACGTTTATAGATTTTTCATAACGTATCGTTTAAATCGATCAACAACGTCTCTCACTCGAGTCGAATCGAGTCGAGTCAAAGGAAGCGCGCTCATATGCGACGGTGTTCGCCCGAGTCCCGGAAGTTTTGCAATTATAGTGGCCTCGCAACGAGGGAGAGCCATACCGTAGCCCGAGCACATCCCTCCATTTCCCTCTTCTACATCCACCTCCATCCTCTCCTTTTCCTCCTCGTAATTTTATTCCATTTTGAGCTGCGCATCCCGTATTCCACGTCTACGTGTATCTGAATTTTACTGCTTTCGAAATAACCAAAAAACGACTCCTTTTAAATAACGTAAAACGTTCGAATATTCATTCGCTAATTCATTCCTATTTATCTATGTATATATATGTACCTACATAATGTATATGTTGGAAAAAAGTTATCGGACGGAAAAAAGAAGGAGGAAGAAGACAAAACAAAACAAAAAAAAAAAAAGAAAAAAAAAAAAAAAAAAAAAAAAAAAAAACGAAAAAAAGAAAAGGAAAAGAAAAAGAAGAAGATAAAGAAGGAAAGAAAAAGGAGAGAAAATATACAAATAAAAATAAAGAATGGAAGAAAGAAAGAAAGAGCAAACTTTTAATGATCCATTCGATAACGGAGAAAACGAAAGTTATTTTAAAGGGAATTTTATTTTTCCTTTAACAAAAGGGATTATCCGAAGCTAGTACTTTTTTTTGTTTGTTTCGTTTCGTTTCGTTTCGTTTTTGAATACATAACTCTCGTTCTGGCGTGTAAAATAAAATCTGGAAAGAGTTTAGGTATAGGTATACTACTTTGTAATATCATCGGATAACGGATCAACGTGTTAATGAAATTTTTGCAAAATTCCTTTCGCCTCACAATACAATTACGCTACAACTACTACTACTACTACTACTACTACTACTACTACTACTACTACTACTACTACTACTACTATTACTACTACTACTACTACTACTACTTCTATATTACCACTATAATAATAATAGTAATAATAATAATAATAATAATAATAATAATAATTAAAAATACGATATCTTCTCACAGAGGTAACAAAGACTATGTAAAATCTCTTAATAGAAAGGACAAAGATTCTAATTCGCAGCGATAAGAAAAGCAAAGAAGAAAAAAAAAAAAAAAAAAGAAGAAAAGAGAGAAGAGAAAGAGGAAGATCCTTTGAATTTAGAGATAAAATTTTGTATGTCGAGGAAGAGAGGAAGAGAAGGAAGAGGAGATAGAGGAGGAAGAGAACGTTTCGAGAGGTCCTACTGGCCTCCTTTATGATTACTACAAGAGTCCTGTCTGGCATTGGTGGTGATAGTGATACTGGTGCTACAACTACTACTACTACTGCTGCTCCTTCTGCTGGTGGTGGCGGCAGCGATGCTGGTGATAGTACATAGTAGTACAATGGTGGTGGTAGTAAACGCCATGCGGTTGTTTAGCCGCGTCCGGAGTCTCGGTTATTTTTATGGAGTATTTTACTCTTCTTGCTCAGCGACTAGAACTTTTCTCATAGCGCACGTCCTACGTAACGGCAGTTAAGCTCAGAGCAATATTCCGTAGCACGGTTTCTTCTTCAAGATGGAGGCTGAACTCCTCTTCTACTATTCCTGCTCCTGCTGCTGCTGCTGCTGCTGCTGCTGCTGCTGCTGCTTTTGCTGCTCCTGCTGCTACTGCTGCTGCTGCTGCTGCTGCTGCTGCTCTACGTATACAGAGAGTTAAGCTGCTACCACTACTATCATCAACATCACCAACACTGGCTATCGCTATCACTAGCAAAGTAGAAACTTTTGATTCTCGTTTAGCAGATGGTAAGGAAAAACCTAGCCAAGTCCAACGATAGCACCAAGGAAATTACGCCTTGCATACCGGCACATTGCGAATTCCTTCATACGTACAAAACTCCCTTACCATCTTCTTTTATTTATATTCTTTTCTATCGTATTTTTTCTATCCTTTTTTCTATTCTTCCTTTCTTTCCTTCACTTCTCTTTTCTTTTCTTTTCTTTTTTGTTTTTCTTTTTTTTTCCCTTTTTCCTTTTCATTTTCATTTTTTTCTTTCTTTTTTTTTTTTTTTTCTTTTTTTTCTCTTCATTTTCATTCTCAACAACCTTTCAATTGTTCATCCCTTACGAGATATGAAATATATCTTTGATGAATTTCTCGAAATACAATTTTTACGAAATTCTTCAAAGATTCCAACGAAGTTCTTACGTTCGATTCCATTGGAACGATCATTGGAATATTCCGAATATTATTACGACGATAGAATATTCTATTTCAGGGACGATTGATTTAGATTTTTTTTTCTTTCTTGTTTTTTTTTTCTTTCTTCTTTTTTCACTTTTCTTTTTTTCTTTTTACAATCACGACGCGCCGTATTAGTCCTATTTCTATAGATTTTTTAATTTGTTTTATTTTTTAGTTTCATTTTTTCTTTCCTTGTTTTACTTGAAACAATTTATACAAGTTTTTACAAATATTTTTTTTCTTCTTT
>NC_062189.1:16496091-16513591 GCF_912470025.1 Vespa velutina
AGAGAGAGAGAGAGAGAAAGAGAAAGAGATATCCGTTGAATCTATGAGAACGAATAGATTAGTTACGCTTTATTTCACTGTGCACTTATCGACGTCTCCTATAGAAAACGTATGCGATTTCACTTTATGCAATTGGATATATAAATGAATGAAAAAATTTTTCTATTGATCGTTTTCATATTTCATTTATACCGGTGAGCTATTGTCGTAAGTTAATGGCATTTAAATAAAATTAAAAGAAAAAAAAAAAAAAAAAAAAAAAAAAAAAAAAAAAAAAAAAAAAAAAGAAAGAGAGAGAACAGAAGGAAGGAGAAAAAAAAGAAAAAAAAAAGAAAAGAAAAAGAAAGGAAATAAAAATAGGACGTAAAATTTGTTGCAATCTCTTAAATTAAAACTCAGTTGAGATGTTCGTGATATTAATTAAATCATCGAATACATATATACATATGTATAGATTTATATATTTGTGAGAGGAAATATTTTAAGATATGTATATTTTAATAATGCACAAAATCTTTTCATATTATATAAATACATTTTTTTTTCTTTTTTTTTTTTTTTTTTTTTTTAACGACTTTACATAAACTCTTCTAACAACATACATATTTTTCCTAACACGCAAGATCGTATTATCGAATTATATACCTAGCATTCCTTTCGAACCTCCTTTTACATATGTAGGTTTCTTCTACCTGTATTATGTAATATCGTCATAAACGACATTATTATTATCTTTTTGCCTTCTCGATTATTATTTCATATTCTATCCTTCTTATCTTTATTACAAAATCATAAATATATACACGAACACATATACAATGACACAGAAATATTCTCTATATTATAGATTTAATTGATTAATATTATATTAAATCCGTACGATCGCCATCGCTTTTTCGACATATATCGTGTCTATTAAGTCATTTGTAATAAAAAGCTTTCTTCGATGTTTCTATAAAAAAAAAAAAAAAAAAAAAAAAAAAAAAAAAAAAAAAAGAAAACAAAAAAAAAACAAAATAGAAGAAAAGAAAAGAAATTGTATTACATTTAACATATAAATATAATTATAGATATATGCTAATATATATACATTATATCTATCAATGGCAAAAGTATTGTATAATATAAATTTTCAAAATAATAATAAAAGATTAAACTTTATTATAAGTTATATATATATATATATATATATATAAATTTAAAAAAAAAAAAGAGAGAGAGAGAGAATGTTTGTTTCACTTTAAGTCAAAGAAAAACGATGAAGAAAAAGACAAAAAGAAGAAATAATAATAAAAGAAAAAAAAAAAAAAAAAATATAACGTCCCATCTAACTTTTAAAACATACATAAAGTGTCCTTTCGCGTGCTATTCCAAGTCATAGCACACATCGTAAGGAGATATATCTTTACTGCTTTCGGGGCGAACCCGTCTTGGGGTTTTATCTACTTGGTAATATCGCGGGTAATATAAAAATATGGACGTTGAGTAGGTAATATCAACGTAAAGGACCGGCCTGAGCACATTGGTGTGTACGCCTCCCGCATACAAAGTTATTCATTCCATCTTTTGATATACTAATTATGTTTGTATTTCCACTTTAACCGGTATGCTATAATTTCTCAATGCACATTAATAATATCCTTTGTAAATGTATACATACGTATTTATACACGTGTAATATAAAAAGAATTACTTTATATTACTTTAATACATTCTTACATATATATATATATATATATATATATATATATACTTATTGACATTTTTTAATAATATAGTAGTTAATTTTCTTCTTTTTTCCCCGAAAAAAAAAATCTATTAAAAAAAAAAAAAAAAAAAAAAAACAAAATTTGCGTATATTGAATATATTAAAAATAAATACTAAAAACAGAAAGAACTTTATAGAAGAAAAAATGGTTATGCGTAAAATCGTGTAAATAAAATTTTAAAAATATAAACGTACATATGTATATATATATATATATATATATATATATATATATATATATATATAAATTTTATTTCAAATTTTATTTTTTCTCGAAAAATGAATTTACACGTTGAACGTTCATTATTCACAATTTTTTTTTACAGATATATATAAATAGAAAAGATATGTGGAATGTATACACATAGACACACACATATATATATACATATATATATATTGGCTGTCATTGTAACATTGCATTGAAACCGTTCGTATTCGGTTCTGTTCGACCGAACGGCGAGTGAAATTACTTTGGCTTTCACGAGGGAAGCAACCCGTTGATTAGTTATTCCTTCGGAAAATGTAAATTTACTCGGTACAGACGAGAGAGATAGAAATAGATAGATAGATAGATAGATAGATAGATAAAGAGAGAAAGAGAAAGAGATAGGGAGAGAGAGAGAGAGAGAGAGAGAAAGAGAGAGGGAGAGATACATTCATATTAAGCCGTGTGTGAATACTTAGTTACAGTCTGTATAAATAATCATCGAGTTGGTAGCCGTCGAAATAAAATTTCACTGTGATATTCAGTCGAGAATTTCTACATAAACGTCAACATTTTTAACACTAAATATATATATACATATATATATTTATATATATATATATATATTAATATACTCTAGTAATACATATTTATATAAATACCAGTAGTAAATGTATTCTAATAGTACATGTCTATACATACATATTTATATATATATAAGTATATGTGTGTGTGTGTGGCGTGTGTATACGATCAATTTTATTAACCCTCCTTGCTTGCTATTCTACGTTTATCGAAAACGATAATTTTATTTCAAACTTATAAAAGCTTAACTATTTTCTCCCCGTTCTATTTTCTTTTCTCTTGAAAAAAAAAGATATAATAAAAAAAAAAAAAAAAAGAAAAAAAAAGGAAAAAAGAAAAAAAAAAGGAAAGGAAGAAAAAAAGAAAATATTACGAGAGATATCAGATTTGTCCCATAAAAAACATAATCTATGTGTATGGAAGCTTTCCAACCAACCGAACGAAAATAAAGAAAACGATAGAGAGAATGAGAGAAAGAGAGAGAGAGAGAGAGAGAGAGAGAGAGAGAGAGAAAGAAAAAAAAAGTAGTAATAAAATAAATAAAACGTACGCCGATAATACAGGAAACGGCACGTACGAGTTCAAGGGGTAGTTTGAAAGTAGTAGTGGGTTGGGGTAGACGAGTATTCGATCGTACTAACGCACGCTAGATGTCGCCAGCTTTGATTTAAGCGGGGCATAAAAATGCCAATATGGCGTTGCAATGGCGCAAAGCTTCGCGGTCGCGCATTATTTCCTCCTTTGGATGTTTGGCTATTTCAGGAGTGTTAGGGGAATATTCTGAGGGTATATATACGCGTATGGAATGTATATACATATACGTATGTATGTATGTATGTATGTATGTATGGATGTATGTATGTATTTACATTAAAGTTTGAGAATACGATTGGTGCTTTCGAACAATGAAAACACCTTCATATACATACCTAGATATATATGTAGGAATATAATATATATACGTACGAATATATATATATATGTATATAGACTATTTATTTCTCATGATAGCTGAAAAGATAGGATGGCGCTTTAAAGATATCCGATAGGAAAAAACATAAAATATAAAATGAAATAAAATGATATAAAATAATCGGAGGATTTTGATATAATAAGGATTCTCATAAGAAGGATTATCTATGAGGAAACATTGAAAAATGAGAGAGAGAGAGAGAGAGAGAGAGAGAGAGAAAGAAAGAGGAAGATAAGAACAAGTATCGTTCGATATTCTTGGCACTTAACTCGATTATTATGGCAAACAACTCGTTTCTTTCTCATCTACTTTTAAAACAGTAAAATAAAGAATGAGATTGAATGAGAAAGATAGCCAGAGAAAAATAGAGAGAGAGAGAGAGAGAGAGAGAGAGAGTTCAGCGTCATCAAAGCTTTAAGTAAAGATCATCGTTTTTGTTTCTCTCATAACAATATCTTTTTATCTCGAAAACGGATGCTGAATCACGTATCTCGTCGTAACTTTTTTTTTCTTTCTTTTCTTTTCTTGTTTATTTTTTTTTTCTTTCTTCCCCTCCCAACTGTGATACGATACCAACGAAAATTTCTTTCTTTATGGCTGTTACGAACTGTCTTATAATAAGTTAGAATAGGTGGAAATATGCACTCGGATAAATATGAGATCTCATAACCTCCGTAATCGTTATTGTTATAATCTAGATCTTATCTTTCGATTCGTAGAAATCTTTCTCTCTCTCTCTCTCTCTCTCTCTGTCTATCTTTATCCATCTATCCATCTATCTTTTGCTCTTTCGTTTAAAATATAAGGAAAAAAAAAACGACCGTACATCTCTGAAATATGCAAAATGCGCAGAGTTAAAAAGTTTCTATATAATTTCGAACATCATCTTTTTGGAGACATTTCGGATTTATATTATTTCTTTTTTTTTTTTTTTCTTTTTTTCTGCAGATCGTAAAAACGCGAGCTTAGGAATATTTTATTACTTGCAAACGTAAGAAAAAAAGAAAAAAATTGATCCAAAAAATATATCAAAGTAGAATAATTGATATCCATTAAAAATTACGCTCGAACGATCACGTCGGCTTGTTTTATTTCATTAATTATTACGTTTATTATTATCGTCAATATTTCAAAATCGATCCTTTATTATTAGAAGGAATGGCATCCGATGAGTTTGTAAAAAGGTTGAAAATAGAGAAAAAAAAGAAAATAAAAAAAGAATAAATTATGCAAGTACCTACTCTCGAAAGTGGCGTTTTATTTTTCTTTTTTTTCTTTTTTTTCTTTTTCTTATTTTTCGTTTTATATTTTTTTTTTTTTTACTTTCTTATTGTTTTTTTTTTTTTTTGTATTATTCTAGAGCTCTATAATTTTAATGAAAAATTTCATTAGATCGATCTATACAACTACGTAATCACAATTCACAACACGAATTTTTTTTCCTGTTTTTTTTTTCCCCTTCCTCCGTCCCTTCCTTCCTTCGTTTTCGTTCCGAATCGAAAATAGATTTCCTTTTGTATAAAGAATTCACTTTTCAAGGAGTATGGAATTCTACGAGGCGAGACAACCGGTTTTATCGAGCGTTTTAATAATAGAAAGAGAGAGAGAGAGAGAGAGAGAAGGAGAAATAGACAGGCGGAGAGTGAGAGAGAAAGAAAGAAATAGAAAGCAGGAAAATATACCGAGGTATTATAAGGACGCGATCGAAAGTTCCTAGATGATTTAAAAGGAAAAAGGAAAAAAGAAGAAAAAAAGAAAAAGAAAAAAAAAGAAAAAGAAAGAAAGAAAGAAAAAAAAATAATCGATCGATTCTCCTTCGATGGCAACTTTAATACTTTAATACATTATCACGATTATCAAATTGTAATTTTCAAATCGGCAAAAAATAAAAATAAAAAGAAAAAGAAAAGAAGGAAGAAGACAGAAGTAACGTCACGGAAAAATAGGATAATGCGATTTGTAATAAGTCAACTTTTGGTAGCTCGTTCAAAGACCTTTAGTTCAACCTTTTCCCTTTACCCTTTGCCCCTCTAGGGACTTTTTGTTCAGTCTGTATACAAACATCGCGAGATCAACGTTCGCAATTCGTTCGTACTTCGTGTCCGTGATCGGACACGAAGGAGAAGCTTTCGCGAGGCTTTACAGAGACTTTGTCGATAAATTCACAGACCTTTCATCCGTACTCGCGTAATCGTTTTGTTCCGCGCGAATGAACGACTAATCGTTTCAACGTGCACCAATCGCATTCAAATGTCTCCGTATTATAAAATCGCATATAAACTATTTCCTATGTATTAGATATATCATGTATGTATATATATATATATATATATATGTATGTATTACTTGTTACTTGTAATATCTATGTTATTATGTTATTATATACTTCATATAAGTCCACGAATTGGTTCCCCCTTTATATTGATGATTACTGATACGAGAATTTGATTCTTTATAATTTTTATAATATTTATATATTTAATTATAATTTTTATAATATTTATATATATATATATATATGTAAAAATTAATATTCATTCGTATCTCACGATTATTTTTGATTTCTTTTCTTTTCTCTAATTTTTTTCAGACGATTAAAATACAAATCCCCGATGATGGACGAATTTTAAGAAGAATTCTCTTTTATCGTATAGAATTTTTGATGATCTATAAAAATTTTTATTGATCGATAAAAAAAAATTTTATCGATGAACGTCCGATTTTATTAGAAAATTAAAAATTCCGATAGTTCCGATTCGTATTTCTAAAATTTCGATGATCCAAATTTAGATTTATTCGATCTATCAATATCATCCAAAAGCAAATGTTCAAAGGGAATTCGATCTTCCATCATTTTTTACTGATCTATAAAAGTTCAGATTTATTTTCTAGATCTATTAAGTAATCTACTTTGATTTTCTTTTTTTTTTTTTTTTTTTTTGTTAATAGTAAAATTTCAATGTTGTTTTTTTTTCTTTTTCTTTTTTTTTCTTTTTTTCTTTTGCCTAAACACTTTAAGAATTTGATTATTCATTATCACCGCTATCTCCCTTGAAATTATTGTTTATTCGGTGAATTTTAGATTTATTCGATCCATCAATCGGACATTCAAGCTGTTGAATAACACGAACTTTTATCATATTTGTAAAGCATAAAGTTCTAACTTGAAAGATAGTTCTCCTAGCCTCCCTCCCTCCCTTGCCCCCTCCTCTCCACACCACCGTTAAGAGTAAACTTAAACCAATGTGTTAAACTTAAACTTAAACCAATGTTTATCATATCGTACCTAACTAACTACGTAACTAACTAAATTCATAAGTTTACATAGTATAGAACATAAATTTCCAAAGTTCTTATCTAAGCATATATCTAATTATATGTGTAACAATTCAATAAAATAAACTCTAACTTCTAAATATGCACTAATCTGTATGGGTAGCACAGAGAATATCTTTCATTAATTAATCCCCTTGGCTGTATAAATTTACCTTAATAATTATTTATTCATAGTTCGACGACATATTCGATCGCCGTAAAAGAAAAAGAAAAAAGAAAAAAAAAAGAAGAACCCTTTTAACACAATGTCATTACCGTCGACTGTCTAATGGATTTTCTTTTTTATGTCGTTGTTTCAAAAGAAAAGAAAAGAAAAGAAAAGAAAAAAAAAAAAAAAAGAAAAAATATTCTAAAAAGTTCTCAAATTTACGAACATTATTCCTTTGTTTCTTCGTTAAAATTTTAATTCGAATGACAAAAGGTTATTTCGTTTTTGTCGCATCAATAAAAAAAAAAAAAAAAAAAAAAGAAAAAGGAAGGAAGGAAGGAAAAAGGAGATAAAAATAAAAATTAAAAAAAAATACAAATGAAAAGCAAACATTCATTTTCATTCATTTCATCGACGTTTTATCAATTAACGATGAACACCACTGTGTAAAATAAAAATAGATATTCATGTAAATATTTTCATGGATAAAAATAATTAATTTTAACGATTGCGACGGTCTTGATACCAACAACAGAGATCGATTACTTTTGCGTTATTACAATTGATCGTTCATATTAAAAATAATGATCCGATAAGGAATAAAGATCGAAAAAAAAAAAGAAAAAAAAAGAAAAAAAAAAAAAAAAAATAGAAATTGTCGCATCCTCGTGACCGTTATAATCTCATCGTCGAAGAGTATTTTAATAGTATTTGATAGATATATTTATTATGATTATTGTCGAATATAATAGTCGCGTATGTATAAACTCGTAAAGATAACCGTTACGACGATGTTCATGAATTAGAATATTCATCGTAGAATTATACGGGAAATGACAGCGGGAAAGGGATGGGGCAGGGAGGCAAGGGAATGTGGAAAATGTTACGTTTGAATAATCGAAAACGATTGCGCTTTAAAACGCAAATCGTGATTTCTGATGTTGGCCGGTCAAGCGATTACGTGATCAAACGAAACGAAACGAAACGAAAAGCTTATCGTGATTTATGTGATGGATTTTTCATCGATCGTTGCTTTTCATACGAATGAATCTGATTTTCTCTCTATCTCTTTCTCTCTCTCTCTCTCTCTCTCTATCTCTCTAAACACTCGTTCATATTTCTATCTCTCTTTGAGTATATCATTGATCAAATTGTAATCATCGTATTGGCTCGTTCGAATGATTTTTCATCATGTTTGTGTGTACAATAAAAATGAGAGAGAGAGAGAGAGAGAGAGAGAGAGAGAGAGAGAGAGAGAGAAATTCTCGTAATAGTAAGTATGATCGAGAAGTATTTTCACATTCTAATTAACTATTGGATATAGATTGACAGAATGAAAAAGATAGATATAATTAACGTAACACATACAATCGGTTCTCATACACACAAGATAAATAGAAGATATATATGTATGTATGTGTGCATGTATGCATGTATATATGTTTGTTTGTTTATGTGTGTGTGTGTGTGTGTGTTATCGTTTACGTATCGTTTGCATAGAAGGGAATTGGCATTATACGTACGAAGTTAGATATTTGCTATTCTTCTATCTTTCAATATATCATACTAATTAATATTCGATTCGATCGGTCAAATTATCATTGATTATGTATACACATAGTAGATACGTTACATCCTAATTTAACATCAATCTTCTCTCTATGAAACTGACTGAAAATTATTTCAGGTAATCAAATATGTTTATTAATATTCTAATATATATATATATATATATATATATATATATATATATATATATATTTATATTTTTTTTTTAATTATTTATCCATATATAAATATAATCTTTGTGATATATAGATTAAGATAGATAGATAATAATTTGTTTCGAGAAAAAAAAAGAAAAAAAAGAAGAAGAGAAAAAAAAAGAAGGAGTTATAAAAAAGTCGACTATATAATTCGATAATAAATATTTCACTTGACTGCATTTATTTCTTTCTTTCATTGCATTCTCTTCCTCTCTCTCTCTCTCTCTCTCTCTCTGTCTAACAAAAAAAAAAAAAAAAAAAAAAAAAAAAAAAAAAAAACAAAAAGAAAAAAGAAGGAAAGAAAAAATGTGAGAAAACAATATAAAATGAAAAAATATCCAAATTAAATCTGAAGTTAAACGAACTTCTTGTTTTCCGACTCGAAAAGTACGCGCCTTCGAATGCCACTCTCGTCTAGAACAATACGCGTTTATATCTTATCGTTCTCTCTTCAGCGCGTAGAAAGAAATTTCATATAAAAGCAAGCGAACGCAACGACGCATTATCCGACATTTCCAGAGCGCTTTAAAACGCGCATCTCAAGAGTATGAGAGAGAGAGAGAGAGAGAGAGAGAGAGAAAGAGAGTGAAGCAGAGAGGAAGAGAAGGGGGCCAGTAAGCTCGTTAACTTTAAAAATTCCCCCCCTCTTTCTCTCTCTTTCTCTCTCTCTCTTACTCTTACTCTTACTCTTACTCATATTTTATCTACCATGTCTCTCTCTCTCTCTCTCTGTCTCTCTCTCTCTCTCTTTTTCTTTCTCTTTTTTTCTCTCTTGTCGGCAAGAAAACGAAAGAAATTTCCCTCGGCACGTTGCTCGAAGGAATCTCGAGGAAAAGCATGTCGTCAATTACGAACGAACGCTTCCTCGACGGCAACTAAAACTAAAATTTTCCTCCTTTTCATTTTTCTGTTTTTTCTCTTTTTTGTTTTTTCTTTTTTTATTTCTTCGTCTTCTTCTTTTCGTCTTCTTCTTCCTCTTCTTTCTCTCTTTTTGTTTTCGTTCCTCGTATCCCACTTTTTTTCTTCCTTACCTCTTTCCTTTTTCTTCTTCCTTGTTTTTTTTCGTTTTTTTTCTTTTTTTTTTTTTTTTATTATTATTATCATTTCGTTTCGTTTCGTTTATTTCTTTTTTTTTATTACCAATCACATTCCTTCTTTTTCTATATACTGCACTGGCCGTCGTTCTCCTCCTCCCGCACCCTTCCGTCCACCTATCAACCATCCACCCATCCATCCATCCTACATCTTTCTCATGAATTTAATTCGATTAGAAAGATAACGATCAAATTAACGTCAAAGAAAACTTTTAGTCTGTTGCGAAAATTTTTAATGGTACGACTTTTAGACGATAATTCCTCTATACAAGTAAAATGGTAAAATGAATGAATAAAAGAAATAGAGAGAAAGAGAGAGAGAGAGAGAGAGAGAGAGAGAGAGAAAGAGAGAGAGAGAGGAAGAAAGAAAAAGAATTAAGTCTTTTAAATCTTATATTTGACTTATACACAATCTTTAAGTAGAATACATTTTCTTAAGATTAAATAAGAACACGACGACCTATATAATACATTCATTTGATTTTAATTCAATATAAATCTCGTCCTCTAAGGATCCATTAAATTCGTGACGTTCAATCGGTAATTTGTTGATATTGGATGAGAGAAAAAAGTGAAAAAGAAAAAAAGAAAAAAAAAAAAAGAAAGAAAGAAAGAAAGAAAGAAAGAAAAATAAAAAAGGGAAAAAGAAGCATAAGCAACTCGTTATATTTAGTTTATCGTTAAGATTACGGGAACGTATATCTATACGATGTTATCTGTTATCTTTGTTTCTGTCAAATTGAAGATATGAATAAATAAATTAAATTAGATATGAACATTGCAATTAAATTGAATTTAAATGAAACGAAATTGTTATATGAAAACAATAATAATCAAATGAGTCCGAATAGATTGAAAGAGATGGATAAATAATGATAGCAAGTGAGAGAGTTAGAAAGAGAGTGAGAGAGAGAGAGAGAGAGAGAGAAATATAGAAAATAAACGACGTTGAAATTAAAGCAAAAGGAAAAGTCGTCGAGTAGATCAAACGTTTTAATTAGTATTTACACTGACATCGAGGGAGTTCTACATAACCAGTCGACGCTTTTCCTTCGAACCGTGAAACGTTTTGAACGACGACAAGTTAGTGCAAAACCCCCGAAGAGGAAGAAAAGGATAGAGAAGGAGGATGAGGAGGAAAAGGAGCGGTGATAAGGGGGTGGTAAAAAAGGGGTGGAGGGTTGTAGGAGGGGTACAAGGAGGAGCAAGCATCCCGAGCTCAACTTTATAACTACGGTCCATTACGTTAATTTTCACGTACACTGACACGCGCTTCAAAAAGCGAACACAAAGCAAAAGTAAGAGAGAGAGAGAGAGATGAGAGAGAAGAGAGAGAAGATGGTTTTGACGCAAAACGAAAGAGCGCGATAGTATATTATATTATATATATATATATACTATATATATTATATATATATATATATATATATATATATATGTACACGGTCCAATTTATCAACTCGACGTTTATTTACACGCAGCATAGACCTCCTCCTCCTCCTCCTCTTCCTCCTCCTCCTCCTCCTCCACCTCCTCCTCTTCCGTAGTACTTTTGCTGCTCTCTCACAATTTTCCTCTAACAAAAATGAAAGATACGAAGAGACAAACATATACATGTTATACATATATATATACGTATATATATGTATATATATATATATGTATTAATATATAGATATATAACAGTTATAAATAGATAGATAAATTAATACTCGTTATTTCGTTGAGAGGAGTAGGTATCCAAGTATCCGAGAAATGACGGTGCCATGTATAAGGTGGGGTCGATAAAGACATAATAATAATAACAACAACAACGACAACAACAACAATAATAATAATAATAATAATAATAATAATAATAATGATGATGATAATGATGATGATGATGATGATGATGATGATGATGATGATGATGATGATGATGATGATGATGATGATGATGATGATGATGATGATGATGATGATGATGATGATGATGATGATGATGATGATGATGATGATGATAATGATAATAATAATGATAATAATGATAATGATAATCAGTCATTTAAGTTGAAATTGAATTTTATTAAGTCTAATTTATTTTGCCAATCAAACATATTGCTCTATCTACTATAGCTAAATTTTAATCTAATATATTAATACTGAGAAAGAGGGAGAGAGAGAGAGAGAGAAAAAGAGAGAAAGAGATTCTTTTCTTTTTTTGTTTTACTCGATGAGAAATCGAATACAAGCAAATGTAAATAAAGAAATAAATGTGTATATATATATATATATAATTTTGATAAAGATTATTAAAAATTATTAAAGCGATAAATGAATGAGAGAAAGTTTATTTGAAAGATATAAGAGAGGACGTACTCTATTTTTTTCTTCTTCTTCTTTTTCTTTTATCTTTTTCTCGTTCCCTTCTTTCTTTATTTTCTTTTTCGTTTAATAGAATAAATTTTTCTATACTCGTGATAAATTCAGGAAAAAAAGTTAGTTAGTAAAATGTGTAAAGAAAAAAAAACTAAAATAAAAATTGTTTCCGAATCTTTCCATGAACGTGCAATGTATACTGTCTATGCATCTATGTATATATATATATATATATATATATATATATATATATATATATGTATGTATGTATGTATGTATGTATGTATGTATGTATGTATGTATGTATGTATGTATGTATGTACATAGACATAGAAATGAACAAAATTGGAAATTTTGCAGGTTCTCGACGTCACAGTCGCGAGTGAATTCAAAACCGTCATTTAATTCACAGTCTGCTGATAGCTTTCCCCAGCCCCCTCCTCCTCCTTTTCCACCCTTTCTCTTTCTCTCTCTCTCTCTCTTTCTCTCTCGTGTTTTCCCTATTTTTCTCCCTTTGTTCTTGTCTTTTTCGACCAATCAGCAGCACGGCAGATACGTCGGACGCGTATCGATCACTCTGTGGCACGCGTACCGGCTTGCAACGACGAAGATAGAGAGATAGATAGATAGATAGATAGATAGAGAGAGAGAGAGAGAGAGAGAGAGAGAGAGAGAGAGAGAAAAGAAAAATAAAATAGCAGAAAGAGAGAGATAGAGATAGAAAAGAGAGAGAAAGAGAGAAAGAGAGAGGGGGAGAGAGAGAGAGGGAGAGAGAGAGAGAGAGAGAGAGCGCTAGCATACGGAAATAAAAAATGTTTTCCCGATATCCGCACGAGTCCGTCTCAATTAGTACTCGCCTATCTATCTACCTGGTTGATAAAAGAAAAGAAAACAAACAAAGCAAAACAAAACAAAACAAAAAGAACATAGACTAGCGCGTGCGGAGGGACGTCACACAAGAAAGAAAAAAAAATATCAACGTATAAACGAATGAGACTATATGAATGAGATCCGATCAAACTCGATCCTATTTTGATCCGATCCGTGATCCTGGATCGGATCAAAATGGATAAAGGAATGGAAAATTATTAAATATCTCGATAGAATTTCCAATGTTTCGCCTTTTGTCTATTAAAGTTTTATCGAATGTTTAATTATAAGTACACATTTTGCACGTACACATAATACACTTACATACACATACATACACACACACACACACACACACATATATATATATATAAATAGAAATACTCTATACGATAAACGTATCTATTTAATGTAAATTATTAAGCAGATTATTTTACGATTTTGATTCATGCGTGAATATCTGCGACGAATGAGAACGATTATCTCGAGATAGAGGATATTCAATTAGTCATCGATATGGACGTTCAATTTCTAGCCGCAAAGAGATTCGATTTATCTTGAAGCTAGAATAATTAATCTTAAAAGGGTGGGACAAGTACTGTCTATATACATACAGACATACATACATATATATATATATATATATATATATATATATATATATATATATAAACGTCGTAAAGGACTTTCGTAATCAGAGAAAAAGAGAGGAGTGTTGAACTTCGTGAATAATTAAAATAGGAAAAAAAGAAGGATGAAGAGGAAGAAAAGAGGGAAAGAGAAAGAGAGAGAAAGAGAGAGAGAGAAAGAGAGGGAGAGAAAGGGAAAGAGAGAGAGAAGGAAATCGTGGCTGGTTTGGTTGTACGGGAAGCTGTTGGAAAATTAAAGTACCCTACTCGGTAATAAAACGAATGGAGCGAGTTGAACATGTTATAGCTATATATACACACATACATACATATATATATATATACACTACATTAGCAGAACACAGTCGCATCTTATAAATTTTGTTGGCTAAACGTTTTAATAGATTTTAAACGTTGCCACGGCGACTGATGAAAAATTGTTTTTACTTATCAAGATATGTTTTTTCTTCATTTCTTCTTTTCTTTACTTTTTCTTTTTTTGTTTTTTGTCTTTTTCTTTTTACCTCTTTCTTTCTTTTTTTTTTTTAATTCTTCATTCCTACAATCATTAATTTGTTCAACTCCATATAATATTAGATACATATGTACGTATATATGATGTAGAAAAATGGGGATGGTCAAAAATTGACCAAATGATTATTCATTTTCACGACTTTTCGGGCGAATATACTTTTTCTCTTTTTTTTTTTTTTTTTTTTTTTTTTCTTTTTTTTTTCTTTTTTCTACTTCTAGATCGTTAAACTACAAATTCTTTAAGTACTTTCGATCAGACCTTCGTTTATTTTATTTCTAAATATTATTAATTTTTTTTAGAATATATAGATAATATATCCATACGATTTTTATATTATTCGAACTATATATAATTTTAATATTACATACTTATATATAATAATTACACGAATACGCAAATTGAATTTATATCATAACATACAAATAATATATACTTATAAAAAAAAAAATATATATATATATATATATATATATATATTTATTTTCAACGATACATGTAAATAGGTCATAAAATTTCAATAGATAAAGATATACTTTAGATGCGACTGACTGTTCGAATCTTGATTGGTCGTCCCAGTTACGTTAAAATACCTTGGATATAAATACAAATTTCAAACATAATAAGAATTTCAACATTTGCCGACTTTTATATTTATTCCTCCTTTTCACCCTCCATCTTCTATCACTCTTATCACTTACGTGTATTCCCTCGAAACCAAAATTACGTTACATTATTCCTTGTCGAATTCCATTATTCGAGAAACAATACGATCCTGGGTTTCACATATACATATAGCCGCGGGAATCGAGAAGCTAGGTAACTCTAACTACGGAACTCTATCTGTCTCTCTCTCTCTCTCTCTCTCTCTAGCTCTCTCTCTCTCTAACCTTTGACTATAGTTACTATTTCTAGGTTTAGCTCTAGCTCTCTAGCTTTTTAGATCTCTATCACTTTAGATCTCTAGCTCTCTAGATCTCTAGGTCTCTAGATTCAGCTAGCTAGCTAGCCTAGCCTAACCTAGCATAGCTTGCCTCATGGTTAGTTTCCCCGTTTACCTCTGGCACGACTCGGAACGAGTATCACCGGTGGAAGGTCGAACCGGGGACGTGTTAAAAAATTAAACGAGCAGCCAGAAGGAAGAGTTTGCGTTTGCTCCGGGTTAAACTTGCGAAACCCTTCGGGCATCGTAGCATAATTCAGTGCACTTGCTTCTCGGTTTAAGAGAAGACCTACGAGATCTTTTATCGTACAGAGAAAGAGTAAAGAAGAATAAGAGAGAGAAAGAGAGAGAGAGAGAGAGAGACGCAAATACACACACACACACACACATACGACGTTAAAAGAGCTAACGTAAACAGATGTAGATATATGGATATACACATATGTATGTGAAAAACTTGTAAGAGATCGTAAGATTCTTTTAGCTTTTTTCAAAACTTTCGACGTTCGTAGAGAGATGACGATATACTAGTTTGAATGTTTCTCGTAAAAGGATTTCGAAAAGTTTCTTTTTAAAAGACGATCCTGACTTTTTAATAATGTTTAGATTAATACGACTGTTTGAGAACATATATATATATATATATATAAATGTAGAGAAGAAGAAAAAGAGAGAGAGACAGATAGACAAACAAACAAACAGACAGAAGGACAAAAAGAAAGATAAGTAAATAAATAGAAGTATGTATGTATCTATGTATGTATGTATGTATGTATGTATGTATGTTGTGTCATGCTCCAAGCGAATAGTGAGTCGAAGGACTACTAGTACAAAAGCCAATCTCGTTTCAACTAAGAGAAGGTTCGAGTAGGAAGGCACACGGAAATCAACCGGTACAAAGGCCGCCTCTACGTACGCCATCATGATATAGTGCTCACGGATATAAAGGGCCTTTTAAGTTAATCTCTAAAACGACTTAAGAGACTCGACGATGTACATACACACATCATCGTTGCCCTCAAAAAGCAACGAACGAGACAGAGAGAGAGAGAGAGAGAGAGAGATAGTATAACCATAAGTAAGACCGATCAAAGAGAGAGAGAGAGAGAGAGAGAGAGAGAGAGAGAGAAGGAATCGTTTGAATAGAAAAATTATTTCTGATTGTAATATTAGATCTCTTTCGGATTGGAATTTTTCTTTTTCATTTAAAAGGTACAAAAATGAAGACAAGAAAAAAAGAAAAGAAAGAAAAAAAAAAGAAAATACTAGTTGAGACACTAGATTCAATCGACCCTTATACATATATATATATATATTTTGTTTTTTTCTCTTTCGTCGATTTTTCTCTGTTTTTTTTTTTACTTCTCTCTTTCTCTCCCTCTCTCTCTCTCTCTCTCTTTCTCTCATTTTTCATTTTTCTTTATCTCTCTTTTTTCTAAGAGAAGGAGACAGGGATAAATATTTATATTACGATATACCGAGGAAGATATACCGGAACAATCTCCTATAAGATTTTGCGTCGAATACGATGGAAAAATCTTGAAGAATAAGAAGGGTAAAGTAGAAGGAATCTTTAAAGGAACGCCAAGATTTTCTTCGTTTTATTCGCACGGACTAGGAATTTTTCACTTTCTTTTCTTTTTCTTCTTCTTCTTCTTTTTTTTTCCCCCTTTCTTTCGGCATCCCTTCACTTCACCTTCTATCTCTCTACTCTTACTTCCTATCAACCATGTACCTTCTATCCTTCTTCTTGTCCCTCTCTCTCTCTCTCTCTCTCTCTCTCTCTCTCTTTCACCCTTCCTTCCTACCTACCTCCTTCATCCTTAACCACACTTTTTTTTTTACCATTTCCCTAGCCTTTATTCGTTCTACCCTTCTCGCAGTACCACCACTAGCACCACCAACAGCACCACCAACAGCAGCAGTAGCAGCAATAGCAGCACACCTTTCACCGAAGAAATCCCAACAGAAGATTGGATTAAAAATCTTCGAGGATGACGTAGTCGATTCTTCGTTTATAAAAGAAGGACTTTTCTCGTTTCCCATCGGAACCGCACGCCAACGTCAAATAATTTCTCCGGAAACTCGTTAAAAACTATATATATATATATATATATATATATATATATATATACATATCTGTTTAACTATATACGTATCAATCTATTAAAAAAAAAAATGAATTTCATTGGGATAAGGAAAAGAACCGGGAGTGTTGATGATAGGGTGATGTTGAAGAAGACGAGTGGGGAAAAAGGGCGCTGATCGGTACGATGGCAGAAAAAAA
>NC_062189.1:16528591-16541091 GCF_912470025.1 Vespa velutina
TTTTTTTTTCTCGTGTTCTCGAATTTTGTTCGATAGTTTATCTCCGTTCGTTTCCACGTGATCGTAAAACGGTTGTCTGATTGCTCTCTCTCTCTCTCTCTCTCTCTCTCTTTCGCGCGCGCGCACATGACTGTTTTTTCTTTTTTCTTTGAACTTTTTCAGAAAAAAAAAAAAAAAAGAAAAATGGCCAGGGAGTATAGAGGGTAGAAATATCGTGTATTAGTATATAAAGGGGGAAAAAAGAATATTTAGAAATCACTCCATATTGTGGTATTGTTTCCCCATTCTTTTACACATATCTGATATATATATATACATATATATATATATACATATATGTATATATATATATATATATATATATATATATATATGTCGAGTGCTAAACCGCAATCGCAAAACGAACGTAGCTCGATGTAACAAGGTGCACGAAAAAAAAAAAAGGAGGAAAAGAAAAAAAAAGAAAAAAATAAATAACGCATTGTTTCGCTTCAGTATCGAACGCGATGGTTCGAATTTCTTTTTCCATTTCTTTTTCTTTCTCTTTATTTGGTTTTGTTTTTCCATTCTAATTTCAATTCGGTCTCTAACACTGATAAATATCCATGTTCATGATTAAAAAAAAAGAAAAAAAAGAAAAACTATCATATTGATTTATAGTCGTAACAACGTAATGCAGTATTAATAAAAGTATGTAAATCCTTCGTAGAACATTTGATATTTAGATATTATTCAGAAAAAATTTAGATAGAAATGTTAGAGAGAACTATTTATAGATTGCTTTCTTTCTTTTTTTTTGTTTTTTCTTTTTTTCTTTTTTTTTTTTTTTTTTTTTTTTTTTTTTTGTTTTTCTTTCTTTGAATACGATAGAATACGATTTGAGATAGTAAAATTTATTTCATGTAAAATCACATACAAACGAATTATTTGCTGTTGGGAATAAATATTATTTTTAATTTTTTCTCGACTCCTGTCTATGTTGTAGAAATAAAGAAGAAAAGAAAAAAAAAAGAAAAAAAAAGAAGAGAAAGAAAGATTATCCACCGGAACAATAATTTTTTAATAACTCCAAAAAAGTGTCAAAAGTATTTGAGAAACGTGTGACTTCGATAACTTTCATGATCAATTCTCGAACGCTTGATTTAATTATTAACGAAAAGAGGAAGAAGAAGAAGAAGAAGAAGAAGAAAGAAAGTGAAAAAAGAAAAAAAGAGAAGCAAAGAGAAAAGAAAGAGAAAAGATCTAATCTTTATTTTTAATCAAATTCTTTTTTTCTTTTTCCCCCTTCTTCTCCTCCTCCTCCTCCTTCTCCTCCTC
Source organism: Vespa velutina (assembly GCF_912470025.1). Taxonomy (NCBI): domain Eukaryota; kingdom Metazoa; phylum Arthropoda; class Insecta; order Hymenoptera; family Vespidae; genus Vespa; species Vespa velutina. Next base: position 16,529,909 of record NC_062189.1, read on the forward strand.
CTCCTCCTCCATTTTTTCTTCTTCTTCTTCTTCTTTTTATCAACGTATCTATACTATATACATAGTAGTATACTTCCTTTAAAATTTTCATTTAAAACTTTTCACTTCTTATCTTTCCCTTTCAAGGAAATTTTCTTTTAGTTTTATCGTTGCAGCTGTGGCATCGAATAATATCACGCAAAAGTCACGTACTTTTTCATTTTCCACGAAAGGTAGGAAGGAAGATAGGAAGGAAGAAAGGAAGGAACAAAGCGAAGACGTAGAGGGGAAAAAAAAAAAAAAAAAAAAAACTAAGGATGATCGTCTCTACTACGTTCCTAGATCGAAAAGCCATTGCAAACTACATATCTATATATAGTATATATATATATATATATATATATATATATATATATATATACGTATATATACGTATGTACATATGTATATACATTACATACAAGGAACATACATATTCTCTTCTCGTATCTCCTCGATCGTAGGTATCCTCGTTCAGAAGAGCATTGGCCTGTCACAAATGGGCGAGACATTTTGACAGAACGCGAAAACGTGCGTGCCATTGCATTGGCCATCGAAATCCGTATCTTAAGCTACTTTCACACACGTGTCTTCCTTCTTTTTTCTTTTCTTTCTTTTTTTTTTTTTTTTTTTATTTTTTTCTATTTTTTTAATTTTTTTTTTTTTCTGTTCCGAATTTATTTCGATGGAATAGATAGGAACAATGATGGAAAACGATCAAATTTCACGGTTCGTTCTATTTTTCTTTTCTTTTTCTTCTCTTTCTCTCCTTCTCTCTTCTTTTTTTCCATTTTTTATTATTTTCACATATTTATTTATAATAATAATAATAATAATAATAATAATAATAATATATCTCGCTATTCATAATGAAAATTCATCTTAGAATAATATTAAATCACGATCGAATTATTTGCCCCCTTTGAAAATGAATATTATCGTCGTTCTGATAACAGCAAAGTCAGTCGTTATCTCTAAATAATCGTAACGATAAACGTCAATCATACGATATATATATATATATATATACATATATATATACATATCTGTATATTAACATAGGATAGAATCGTTACTACGTACCTCGATACACTGTAATTCTATCGATCATCATTTACACTGTAAATATTCAAATATCAGAATTTACCTAATTAACAGGTCAATCGGTGTTTATCTAGATAATATGGGTCTCTCTCTTTGCCCCCCCCCCTCTCTCTCTCTCTCTCTCTGTCACCCTGTAACAGTTGTGTTTGCGAATTATACATTTTACCCTAGTAGTTTGTTTATCTTCTCTATCCCTCCCCCCTCCACCCCCTCCCTCTCTCTCTCTCTCTCTCTCTCTCTCTCTCTACCATTCATAGCAAACAATGGTTTTGTCGGAAAAACGTTTACATATTATATACATATATATATATATATATATATATATGTATATATATATATATATATATCGTATAATCATCAATAAAATCAATGTAACAATTAACACAATCGGATGATACAAATTAATAATAATATATAATGGAGAGATATTACTCGTATAGAAAAAAAAAAATAAAATATTGATACTTTTTGGTGTGATAATTGTTCGGAAAAGAAAAAAAAAAAAAAAAGAAGAAAGAAAGGAAAGAAGAAAAACGAAAGGAATGTGACGAAAAGAAATGAATAAGGAGAAAGAATGAGAGTAAAAAAGAAGGAAGGAAAAAGAAAAAAAAAATGGAAAATCGTCGAAGACGCTTAAACCCATGGATTTTCGTAGTAACGAAAGCCATTAATGCGCACGAACATGCTAACGTGTTACGATGGCCGGGTACGACGTTACTTTACTAACATGCACCGGCTCTCGAAATCGATTCAGGAATGTCGACCGCCAATTCCTTTTTTATTTCAAGCTAAACGACCGATTGCCGTTTGCCGACATGTAACCACGACATACATACATCATGTATACGAATCGAAAAAGGAGAACCATCTGAGAACATGAAAAAAAAAAGAGAGAGAGGAAGAGAGAGAGAGAGAGATAAGTATAATAAAGATAGCCAGGTAATTAAAATATACATATATCTTTCTCTCTCTCTCTCTCTCTCTCATTCTCTCTCTTTCTTTCTTTCCCTCTATCGGAATAGTTCTAGAATAATTACTATAATTATTATTTATCTATACGTCACGTACATGATGTTTTCTCGATGACAAAGGCAAGAAACACGAAAGGAAAAAAATGAAAGAGAAAAAAAAAGATAAATAAATAAAAATATGTTAGCCGGATAGATTCAACCGATAACATAAGCATCATCGTCGTAATCATTATTATTATCATCATCATCATCATCATCATCATCATGATCACCATCATGATCATCATCGTCGTCGTCGTCGTCGTCGTCGTCGTCGTTGTCGTCGTGATCGTCATCGTCATTATTATTATTATTTTTATCATCATCAGGAGCTTCATCAGCATGATCACCATCCTGATCGTTGTCATCGTAATTCTTTCGTACGAAGCTTCTAGTGGTTTTTCTCCTTCTTCAACTCCTCCCTACTATTTCTTCGTTCCTCTCGATCCAGCAAAAGCAACAGCAGCAACACCAATACCAATACCAACACCAACACCAACATCAACACCAGTACCAGCAACAGCAACAGCACCAGCAGCACCAGCAAGCAACAGCAACGTCTCCTATCCTTCCTCCTCCTCATCCTCCTCTTTCTCCTCTTCTTCTTCCTCTTCCTCCTTCTCCTCCTCCTTCTTCTTGTAAGTATTTCTGACCCCAGATATAACCTCCGCCTCGACGGAGCCTCTGCATGGCCATTAAGAAGCTTTGTGTGTAACATGCAGGTTCACCAAGAAAGGTACTCCTAACCCTTTCCTCAAACCTCCTCCACCTCCTCATCTTCATCCTTCTCATCTTCATCCTCATCCTCTTCTTCTCATACTCTCCCTCTCTCTCTCTCTCTCTCTCTCTCTCTCTCTCTCTCTCTCTTTTTGCTCTTTCTCTATCTTACCTTCGACGAGGACACGAAGTTTACAAGCACGTTCACCGAACGCACACAACACGGGGTAGAGAAGGATGGAGGATGAGTGGGAAGGAAGGTGGGGGATAAGGAGACGAAACTACCGAAGTTTTCTTTACTCGACGAATAGCACGATTAACCGGCAGGATGGCGCCGCGATACTAATCATCCTCGTTATTCTGTACCACCGAGAATGCAACGAGAGAAGCTACCGAACAAGAAGAACAAGAAGAAGGGGAAAAAGAAATAGAAGAACAAAAAGGAGAAGGAAGATGGGAAGGAGGAGGAGGGAAAGGAGGAAACTTGACTCTTGTACTACTACTCTTTGATTTTTATTTTTCTTTCTAATTTTTTTCCTTTTCTCTTGTCTTTCTTTTTTTTTTTTTTTTTTTTTAATGGATATCATCGAGTATAATAAATTCTTTGGTTTTTTTCCTTTCTTTCATTTTTTTTTTTTTTATATCATTAATTAGCGCAGAATAAATAAACAATTTTTAATTTATTGCACAAGTAGTTAGTAGCTCGATCGCAATCGTTCGTTCTCTTTTTCTTTCTTTCTTTCTTTCTTTCTTTCTTTCTTTTCTAAATCTATCGGTCGATGATATCACGAACTCGATACTACATCGTTTTTCGATTATTAATTAGCATCGAATAATTAAACAATTTTTATTATACCAAGTAGCAATAGGATGATCGCAATCGTTCGTTCATTCGTTCTTTTTTTCTTTTTTTTTTTTTTTCCTAATTCTATTAATCGATGATATCACGAGCTCGATACTACATCATTTTTCGATTATTAATTAATGTCGAATGATTAAACAATTTTTGTTTTAATAATTATCTAGATTGCAATCCTTCGCTCTTTTCTTTTTTTTACTAAATCCAATGATCTAATGATCGATGATCGATCACGAATTCAATTATTCTCTTTTGATTATTAATTACCGTGAAATAATAAAAAAAAAAAAAATATATATATATATATATATATTTTTTTTCCTCTACGACTGCGTAGATCCCAATTGTTCGTTCTGTATGTTTCATTTTGTATGTTTCACTTTGATCAAAATTTACGCTCAAATGCATTGTAGTTAGAATTGATTAATAAGAAGTAATGTGTACGTTGTATTGGAATTTTTGTATATTTTATATTTTATATCCAATTAAAAAACACGCATATGGACACATGTACGTATATAAAAAAAAATAGCACGCTATTAGCTTGACCATCGTGCATTATTAAAGTTTCGCAATAAAAAAATATTTTGTTTATTTGAATAAAAATTATTGAATAAATTCCTACACGTTGACGTAAGCCAATAAAATATCTAAATACAATAATAGTTATTATTAATTAAATAAACACGTCGTTTTTCTCTTCTTTTTTTTTCTTTCTTTCTTTCTTTCCGAAAAATCAAACAACCAAATTCAATATTTTTTAAACCTGTATAAAAACTTCTGTATAAAAAAGAAAATTCTTTTTAAATTATACGAGCCAATCAAAGTTTTCATGATATGCCTGACGATAAAATATCCTGATAATTATTATTAATCGTCTTGATAACGTCCTGATAATTATTATTAATCGTTTTAACAAACACGCCAAGTTTTCTGATGTTCGACAACCAATTCGATACATTTTTGTTTTGTTTTTTTTTTTTTTTTTTTTTTAACCCATGAGATCTCCTAGATATAATATAAAATGAGGGGGAAAAGAAAAGAAATGAAAAGAAAAAAGAAAAAAAAAAAAAAAAAAGACGAAAACAAAATTAAGTGAGCCAAGACAAGTTTGTCGTCTGATGTAATAAAACTCCATAGGTTCTTCAAATGTAGTTTCGTTCTGTATCAGGAAACAAACCAACAAACCAAGAAGTAAAATAAAATGAAAGAAAATAAAATAAAAAGAAAAGATTGTACCCGTGTCGTATCTCTATCTCTCTCTCTCTCTCTCTCTTTCTTTCTCTTTCCCCTCTTTCTCTCTCTCTCTCTCTCTCTCTCTCTCTCTCTCTGTCTCTTTCTCTCTTTCTCTCTCCGATGGCCGTACTCTTTTCTTTTTCTTTTCATTTTTTTTTTTTTACCTCCAAGAATTTTCCATCACCGTTCGTTTCGTTTCCTTTTCATTCTTTGTTTCCGTCAGTTTAGAAAACTATAACTTTAGAATCGATCAGACCGGTGGCATTACTTTTTCCTTAAAGTTAGAGAAAGTATTTTGATCTAATCATTCTTTTGCCAAACTACAATTAACGTTCGTACGAATGAAAAAATGTACGTAGAAAATAAAAATAGATATAAATGAATGAATGAATGAATGAATGAATTAATTAATTAATTTATTTATTTATTCGAAGCTTATTATTTTATATATATATATATATGAGCTTCGGATAAATTTTTTAAATGATCCCCGTATATTACTAATTCATTGATTACTGCGTTCAATATGAACGATATTGTTCTTTCCTTTTTTTTTTTTTTATTTTTGTTTATGTCAAACATAAATGCATATAGACAAAATATGGAAATACTGTTAGATAATTCTTATAGGCTTGATCATTTTGTTAATATTCTTAGAGAAGGAGGGGGAAGGGGGGAAGAAATGATGAGAAAAGAAACAAAGAAGAAAAACAAGCAAAAAAAAACAACCACAATAATAACAACAACAACAACAACAACAACAACAACAAATGATGATGTTGTCGTCGTGAGATGTTGCGTTGTTTGATCAGTGATCCTCGTAGATTACTATTATTATCATTCAGGTAAGAAGTGGTCTGACCTTTTTATTAAAATCACGAGTAATTCTAGCTGGTAGAAGAAAAATAAAGAAAGAGCGACAGAGAGAGAGAGAGAGAGAGAAGGAGAGGGAGGAAGATAGACAGATAAAAAGAGATAGAGAAAAGCCGCGGAATTTTCTCTTCTGTCGTCATCTTCGAAACAGGAAAGAGGGAGAGAAAAAGAGAAAAAGAAAGAGAGAGAGAGAGAGAGAGAGAGAGAGAGAGAGACTCGTTCATTCTCCGAGATTTAATTTGCAACCCCTCTCCTTTAACCCTGCCATCTCGCAACCGAACTGATCCTCCTCACCGCATACTCCCCCCCTGTCCCTCTGTCCCACCCACCCGACTCCCCCCCTTTAACCGCGACCACGAATGAGACTCTCGCGGTAAAGTCCAAGGAAATGAAGCAGTGCTACGATGCAAGCCTCCTGCTGCTATTGCTGTTGCTGCTGTGTTACTGTTGTTGCTGCTGCACCTGGATTTGCAACGAAATAACGCGGAGAAAGACGAGAAGTAAAAGTCGTTAACGACGATGTTTCTTCGACGTAACGTGGATTTTAAAAGAATATGCTAGAAAGAGAGAGAGAGAGAAAGGAAGAAGATATATATATATATATAGTAGAGAAAAGGATAGAGATATTGGATAGAGATCTTCCCTTCTCGTCGCTAATACTACGAACAATTTCAGACAATGAAAATAAATTACTGTGTTCTCATTGGAGTAGTTTCATTCCACGTCGCTATTACGTTGGCCACGTGAAAAGGAAATTTCTGCATTTTTTTCTTTTCTTTTCTTTATTTTTTATTTTTTCGTTTTTTTTTTTTTTTTTTTTTTTATTCTTTTTCTTTTCTTTTCTATTCCCTCGAGATTCTCCTACGAAATCCCAGCTGATCAGTTGCATGTGTGTGTGTTTGTTTTTGTATGTGTACATATACGCACGCACATTTAGAAAAGTAAGAAGAAAATAATAATAGGAAGTTTCTTAAGATATGTTCTATATTGAAAGTATATATATATATTTCTGTATGGAAAGTAAATTATAAAATGACCATAAGAGTGTTGCTGTTCATTTTCTTTTTTTTTTTTCTTTTTCCATGAAAGGACTAATAAAATTAATATTTGAAATGAAACATTGATTCTCTAATACAACTATCTTGATATTTTGTGAAATGAAGGATAAAAAAAAGGAGATTTAAGAAATATGGGAAAAAATGGATTTGCATGAAGAAAATCTATATTGAAAGCATATTTCTATATGTGAAGTAATAAATTATAAAATGACACGAAAGTGATAGATCGTGTGATAAACAGTCGATTAATATGTTCTTGTCAATCTTAATTATTGAACACTTAAATTGTCAATAGAATTGATGGAATCATTCTAATCAATCTAATATCGTCGATCGTGCACGCGAGTTATCTTCGAAATGAAATAAAAAAAAAAAAAAAAAAAAAAAAAAAACGAAAGAAAAAAAGAAAACAAAAGAAAAAAGAGAGACCCTTGATTTAAACTAATGCAACTACTGCGTGTTTTGTTCCATTTAAACAGGTAGTGGTGGAGAGTTCGAGTTTAGCCCTTGAGTATGGCGACCTGGCGATCGACCCTGATTCACCCGTGAACCCGGACTTGCTCTTCGACTCGCAACTAATGCACCTGTACGTACTCACGAGGCAGACAGTCTCGAAGGTCAAAGTGCAAGAGTGTTCGGTTTACAAGACTTGCTGGGATTGCTTGGGTGCTAAGGATCCTTACTGCGGTTGGTGTTCCTTGGAAAATAAGTGCAATTTACGAAGCGACTGTCAAGACGCCGCTAAAGATCCACTTTATTGGATACCTTACAAAAGTGGTAGATGTACTACAATAACATCGGTAACACCTGATCAACTTCAACGTACCACAGCAAGAACTTTGGAATTGGTTATCGATAATCTTCCAACATTGTCCGGACAATTTCTTTGTGCATTCTCGGCATTGGACAAGACATTGATAACGAATGCATCGAGAAAACCATATGGAGTTAATTGCACAACACCAAGGACCGATCTTTTACCATCAATACCACCTGGCAAACATCACTTTACCGCTAAACTCTCGGTCCGTATGACCAACGGGCCAGATCTCGTTGCAACCGATTTCACTTTTTTCGATTGCAACACATACAGCTCTTGCACTCAATGCGTATCCTCGGATTTCCCTTGCGATTGGTGCGTCGACGGTCACAGATGTACACACGATACGGCTGAGAATTGTCGTAACGATATACTCGTCACTGGTGTCAACGTAAGTGTACAATGTCTGTTACTTGAAAGATTTCCTTTCTCTATGAGGGTTATAATGATTATGATGATGATTTGTTTTTGCAGAGAATGGGTCCAAGTTATAGAAGTGGACCAGGATTTTGTCCGACTATCAATTCTACGGATTCGCAAGAGATCCTTGTGTCTTCTGGTATTAAAAAAGCAATACGAGTGAAAGTGCATATCATAGGGGTAGGTTCTCAGAGTTCACTTTGAATTTTTTTTCTTTTTTTTTTTTTTTCTTTTCTTCCCACTTTTTAAACGACCGAAATAATAATTCGATGATTATAATGAATATGTCTAAATGTGAAATAATATATTTTGCAGCAATTCATCATACAAACACGATTCGTATGTCAGTTCAATATCGAGGGTCGAGTGACCAGTGTAAACGCGAGACTTTTGGCCGATACAATCTACTGCGACGAGACAGAATTTTCTTACACATCTCGTGCACCAAATATCACTGTACCATTCGCAGTAATCTGGGGTGGCTCGAAACCTTTAGATAATCCTGACAATATCCACTTGGTGATATACAGATGTCGTGATATGGCGGACAACTGTGGTATGTGTTTAGCTCTGGCACAGAAATATGGCTGCGGATGGTGTCAGAGTTCGGATAAATGCGAGGTCAAGGATCAGTGCGATCGTGGTTCAGGTCCGTGGCTGGATAGAAATCAAACTTGTCCAAATCCAGAGATACATATGTTTGAACCACAAATGGGACCATGGGAGGGTAACACCAACATCACGATACGTGGTATAAATCTTGGCAAAACGTTCAAGGTATTACGAGCTATGTATTCAAAAATGTGTTTCGTAAAAATATAGGTAGTTCTTTTTTTTTTTTTTTTTTGTTTTTTTTTTTTTAAATCCATCAAAAATTTTAACACGTTTCACACATCTTTGAAAAGTTTTATTTTTTTTTACGTCGTCAGATAGTTTTATCCGTTCGTTATTAAAATTTTCTAGGACATCTACGGTGGCGTGACAGTCGCAGGAATAGTATGCCAACCATATTTCGAATTATACATCCGTACGAAACAGATAGTCTGTCGCGTCGATGGTCCAGGCGACTTAAAAGACAGACGCGGTCCTGTAATCGTCAAGATCGAAAATTTCCATGGTCAATCGGGTACCGACTACGAGTTCGTAGATCCAAAAATAATTTCTATATCACCTAAGTATGGGCCATTGAGCGGCGGAACGGTAATCAAAATAACTGGACAATATATGAATGCCGGTAGCAAGATTCGTGCTTACATCGACAAGCTTCCTTGTTCGATAATAAGCGCAGAACCTAACGAAGCCCTTTGCATGACCAGCGCCAGCGACAGGAAGAGAAGCGGCACGTTGAACATGACCTTTGACGGTGGTCATCGTCTTTACGATGGTTTCTTCGAGTACGTAGATGATCCAACGATCAAAAGCGTGGAGAGCGGTGTGGCAAGTCAGGTAAAGATAGCAAAGGGTATACCAGCCGGTGGTATAAAGATCTCAGTAACAGGAAAAAATCTAGGGTACATTCAGAGCCCGCAAATGTACGTCTATTACGACGAGAAGATGTTCGTGTCGGAATGCAAGGTGATCAGTCAGGAAAGTATGATATGCAAGTCACCTACGATCGAAGTCCCTGAAAACGTAATGTTAGATGCTGAGAAACCTCACCCGTTGGAATACGGTTTTCGAATGGATAATGTAACCGGCGTACAGAATCTCACACAGCACGGTTTCAATTCATTCCTACTCTATCCAAATCCGATTTACGATGTCTTCGACGAGGAGGTGAAGTATTACAAGAGTGATTACCTGACGATCAACGGTCAACATCTGGATCGAGCTTGTCAAGAGTCTGACGTGGTCGTACAAATTGGTAATTCCTTCTGCAACGTAACATCCTTGTCAAGGCAACAATTAACCTGTCGACCACCATTGACCCAACCACCGGCATTAGACTCTGAAGGACTTCCTAACAAACAAGAATTGCCAGAGGTGATAGTGATCGTAGGCGGTACACTTCGTTATACAATTGGAAAGCTCAGTTATGCTTTGCCAACTGGCTTGAATGGTCCATTATCAAAGCCAGCGCTTATCGGTGTAATAGCGGCTATTGTTATATTAGTATTCGTCTTTATCGCATTCCTAATAGCTTATAGGCGAAAATCAACGGAAAGTAACAGAGTATTGAAGAATATGCAAGAACAAATGGACATATTAGAGTTACGTGTAGCTGCTGAATGTAAAGAAGCTTTCGCCGAATTACAAACGGAGATGACCGATCTTACTGGTGATTTAACAAGCGGCGGTATACCGTTCCTCGATTATCGCACATATGCGATGATGATACTATTCCCAAGTGATGACAATAGTCCGGTACTTCAATGGGACAGACCAGAATTGACACGTAAAGAGAAAGGTTTACGTTTGTTCGGTCAATTGATAATGAACAAAACCTTTCTCTTACTTTTCGTTAGAACATTAGAAAGTAATCGTTATTTCTCGATGAGAGACAGAGTAAATGTAGCAAGTCTCATAATGGTTACCCTTCAAAGTAAGATGGAATATTGTACGGATATTCTAAAAACACTTTTAGCGGATCTAATTGAAAAGTGTACGGAAGGAAAGAGCCATCCTAAATTGTTTTTGAGAAGGTAATAACAATGATTTAAATTAATTTAAACAAATATTTATCGTCGTTAATTATAGTCGTTCGTATTATAAATTCTTAATGAATCGATCTTTTTTTCTTGTTTATTTTTTCCTTTTTTACTTTCTTACTTTCTTTCTTCGAACATTCCAGAACGGAAAGCGTCGCGGAGAAAATGTTGTCAGCATGGTTCACCTTCCTACTGTACAAATTTATGCGTGAATGCGCTGGCGAGCCATTGTACGTACTCTTCAGAGCAGTAAAACAGCAGGTCGACAAAGGTCCGGTCGATGCGATCACGTCCGAAGCACGTTACTCCTTGTCCGAAGAGAAATTGATCAGACAGTCTATTGACTTTAAACCAATGGTAAGAAAAACAGAGAAAAAATAACACACAGACACATACACATACATAGAGAGACACATACAC
>NC_062189.1:16548591-16563591 GCF_912470025.1 Vespa velutina
CTCGTGACAATGCGATCGGACGAGATAGAAATATTGCTGGAGATCGTCCGATGTTCTCCCTTGAATATATGCGTGCATGTGTGAGTGCGTGCGTGCATGCGTGTGAATGAATAAGTGAATATGTGAGTATTTCTGTGTATGTGTTCGTTCGTGTATGTTTTTCGTGCGTGACATTAAGGAAATGATGATGACGATGATGGGTGGGTGGGTGCGCGTCCTGTACGTCAATTCAATGTGCAGTTGTTGTCCCGTGAAGAAAATAATAATACATATATTATTCCGCTCGATAAAGGAGTATTTTAACGGGTAGAAAAAAGGTAATAATTAAAAGATAAAAATGGAAAGAATAAAGAAAAGAAAAGGAAAGAAAGGAAGGGAAAAAAGTATGGATGACAAAAAAAATCATTGACCAAAAAAAAAAAAAAGAAACGAAGAAATTTGGATTTAGATTGACAATCGTGGCGGAAAGGTAAGAAAAAGCGCGTATATATATATATATATATATATATATATATGTACTTATATAAACGAACGATTTAAAAAAAGACACGAGAGATATTGGGGAAGTTCGGTGTCACGTGACAAACTGCTTAGGAAGGGGAGAAGAAGAAAGAGAGAAAGAGAGAGAGAGAGAGAAAGAGAGAGAGAGAGAGAGAAAAAATGAATTAAGACGTATGACGAAAATGGGGCAAGGCCAGACAGGGTAAAAATAAATAAAGAAAACAAAAGAAAACGAAAGAAAAAAAAAATAAAGGAGAAAAATAAAAAAGAATTGTCGAGTTACGACGAGAACTGACGAGAACGAATATTTTAATAATGGCGGACGAATAAGTCTCGAATAAGACGCTGATAATATCGTGAAATTTAAATATGGAAAAAGACGATGAATTACTAATAAAGGGGAAAGAAAATTACAAAAGAAAAGTAGACACAAAGAGAGAGAGAGAGAGAGAAAAAAAGAGAGTGAAAGAGTATTAGTCGCGAAAGGAGGATATTAATCGTATTAACCCTTTACACTCGACAAATATGGCGTCTATATAAAATAATAAAATGTCTATATAATAACGATGAATCATCTAACATCTACATTTAATTTCAATGATCATTTTATTTTTGTATCGTTTACATATCACTGTCTTATCGTTATCAATTGATGAATTATTCGCGTGAGGGTTTAAGTGTAAAGGTTTAATATCGGAACATTTTTAGTACTATTTTTACAATTCTTTCGAATCATGACAAAACATAAATAGGCGAGAAAAAAGAGAGAGAGAGAGAGAGAGAAGTTGGAAAATTCAAATCACGTTTTAATCCTTTAACTCGTTCGCAATCATTATCATTACTTCGTGAAATATCGTGAGAATATCTCTATGAAGATGATAGGGCGAGAAAAGGAAAAGGAAGGTGGGGATGGTAGCGAGAGTTCGTGATGAGGAGGGTTGAGAGGGAAAAAAGGGCTGAAGGAGGAAAAAGAAGAAAAAGAAGGGCGTATACTTTCTCTCGCGTCGACTTTCAAAATGGTACTAATATATACCCAAAGTGCCTCTGGTAGATTTTTGGGCATAAAGCTTTTGACTAATAAAGACTACATAGCGTTTTATCTTATAAATAAAAGAGGGAACAGGGAAAAATATATAAAAGAGAATGAAGAGAAGATGAGATTGAGAAGAAGGAGAAATGCAAAGAGTGTGAGAGAGAGAGAGAGAGAGAGAGAGAGAGAGAGAGAGAGAGAGAGAGAGAGAGAGAGAGAAAGAGAAAGAGAGAGATAAAAGATAAAAGATGAAAGAGAATGAACGAATATTAAAGAATTTTATTGGAGGAAGTGTTTAAACATTTTACGTACATATTACATGCATACATACATACATACATACATACATACATACATACATACATACATACATACATATATACATATGTATTGCACATAAGTAATACATACATATTGTACGTAATGTCAGACACTTTTTATATAGACATAAAGTATTATAGTCGGTAGTATAGTTTCTATGTCAGAAAAAAAAAAAAAAAAAAAAAGAAAAAAAGATATCTCTCTGTCTGTTTGCCCTGAAGCGTCTTTCCCAGATGATATTACACGATATATCCAGGATATATGAATCCTTTTCGAGAGAAAAAGAAAAAGAAAAAAAAGAGAAAAATAAGAAAAACGAGAGAAAAAAAAGATAAAAAAAAAAAGGAAAATTAGAGGAGAGAAAGAAAGGGAAAAAGAAACGTTCCGTTTGTCTCGACGAATGGAGAACGCGCGGCCTCTGACCTCTTCCTTCTCCTCCTCCTCCTCCTCCTCCTCTTCCTTCTCCTCTCTCTTTGATCATCAAACTCTTCGATCTTTCTTGTAATAATTATGTCATCGCGTTCTTTTACCGTACACCCCTAATAACTTCCATTTCGATTCTCTCTCTCTCTCTCTCCTCTCTTTTTCTTTTTATCTCTCTCTCTCTCTCTCCTCTCTTTTTCTTTTTACCTCTCTCTCTCTCTCTCTCTCTCTCTCTCTCTCTCTCTCTCTCTCTCTCTCTCTCTCTCTTTTCCCCTTTATTTTACCTCGCATTAAATCATTTTTTATCACGTGACACGTCCTTCCTTTCGTCACATCTTTCACTCCCCTTTTTAATCGAGCCCATTCCAACGTTGAATATCTAATTAAAATATCTAATCCCAAATTGGCAACTTTTGCTAAATAAAATATTATCATTGTATCATCGATGGTTCCTCGTTAATTATGAAATGTATGGATCCCAACACTTTGTAAGAGATAAGGAGATTTGTCGGTGTATGACTGTGTGTGTGTACTGTGCGACTGTACGTGTGTATGTATGTGTGTATAAATATCATGAGATGTGTGTATGTGTTTGTATATGTGTATATGTGAAACGGGTTGCGCATGTTCTCTGCTGTGGGTATATATCGTCGTATCATTCATTACGTGTGGCTTTGCCGTCGAAATCCCTCTGCATCTACCCCTATCTGAACCTCACCCCTATCCTCCTATTATTTCCCTTATCCTCATCATCCATCCTACACCAATCACATGATCATTTTCTCCTCAATATTTTGGAATGACGATGATAATTCAATTATCCCGCGTGTGTTGGTTGCCGTTGCGTGTGACGACGGTTTTTCTGCCGTATACGAATGGACGAATTGAATTTACAAATGTGCGATGATACGCCTATCCGAGTGTTTTCGGTGTTTCTTAATGTGTGTACGCCTGTGTTTGTATATCTGTGAAAGTCTATATCCTTTCTTCGCTATCTCTATTTTTCTATTTCTCTCTCTCTCTCTCTCTCTCCCTCTCTCTCTCTCTCTGGCGCTGATACTTTTATTTCTTATTTCTCTCTATTTGACTACTACCCTTTAATCTTTGTCCTTGCAAAAATTTGTTTCTGCAAATGAAAAAATGTTCTGCAAAAAAAAGAAAAGAAAAAAGAAATATAAAAATAAAAAGCAAATGGATTATATCGATGATAAAGATATGAGAGAGAGAAAGAGAGAGAGAGAGAGAGAAAAAGAAAATGAGAGAAAGAGATAGAGAGATAGTGAATAGAAATAGGATATAGAAAAACAAAAAATGACGAAAGAGTATCGTACGAATGTTTCTAGACTGTGCAAGACTGAGAGAGACAGCGGAGGGAGGACAATGATCGCGCATCCATGGTCCGCTCCCTCGTCGCTCATTTTTACGTCATAAACATTAATTACGATTATACATATTGAGAAAAGCAAGAATAAAAAAAGAAAAAAAAAGAAAAAAAAATGAAAGAGAGAAAGAAGGAAAGAAAAGAAAAGAAAAGAAAAGAAAGGAATGGAAAGGAAAGGAATAGAATGCATCCAACAAGAAGAGCAACAAGAGATTAACGTTACGTTTATAATAGTCATGTTCCTTTTCCGATCGATAATTATTAAAAATAATAAATCTCTATATCAATACTTGCTACAATATTATTTTGTACTTGGTTTTTTTTTCTTTTTTTTTTTTTTCATTTTCATTTTATTAATATCTTAATATATTATATATAAATATATTATATAAATAATACCGTTTTTAAGTTATCCGACTTTTATTATTATTATTATTATTATTACTATTATTTTTTATTATTATTATTATTATTATTATTATTATTATTATTATTATTATTATTATTATTATTATTATTATTATTTTTGTATAAATGTGTGATTAATAGTACGAATAGTGTAATAATTTTGTATGTTTATTGAACCAAAAATAAATATTATTGATAAAGAAAAAAAAAAGGAGAGAGAAAAAAAACCCATGGCGCAGAGCAAGAGCTTTCGATTTTTTTATTATTATTATTATTATTATTATTATTATTATTATTATTATTATTATTATTTATTTTTTCTTCCCTTCGATCTTTGTAAAAAAAAAAAAAAAAAAATGAACGCGCGCACGCCCACGTTCAAGAAAATCAAACAAATCTCAATGGTCAGAGATCAAAATATCAAAACAATTTCAATTTTCCGTTTCCTTGTTCAACGGTATACTACTATCTACTTCTTCGTCCGTTGCCCTTGTTTTATCGAAATTGTGCAATGGTCGCTCGTTATTGCGTCGTAGACTACGTGGACCAATTGTGCTCAATACAACGGGTAAGAGAAATAAACCGTGCCAAAGGCCAAATAATATTACCAAGAGGAATATTTTGAAAAATGCACGGAACACATAGGCGTCCGAAAAAGCTAACATCGAGAGTGCCAATAAAGTTGATCCTGCACCATAGGCCACAGCAGCTCCGATATGTTTAACTGCGATCAATGTCCTTATCTTACGATCCTGATCCTTTTTCTTTTCTAATGAGGATGCATTTAGAAAAGCATGTGCCACGTGTGCGGCATAATCCACGCTCAAACCTACAGCTAACTCGAGACCTGTTTAATTCAAATAAACGAACAGTATAGAAAGAAGATATATATATATATATATATATATATATATATATATATATATGTCTATTTAATTTATGAATCGTATTAGTAAATGGAATGATATATTAAGAATTAATTAATAGAAACTCTTACCTATGCATGAGACTATGTCGATCGTTAAACCCCAAAAATACATAAATCCGCATACATTAAGTAACGTTAAAAGTACACATAACAATATCCAAAAACATGTTTGAGGTTCTGCTATCAATATCGCGGTAGTACCCATTACGCATATAAGTGCTAATATAAGATTTCGCAGGACTTCCTGTGCGATTAATTTATCGGTCACCCATGTGCTAAACATTTTACTCCAAATCGTAACGAATCCATCAATTCCGGATTCTCTTGCAACTTGTTTGGTTAGATCCATAGCCGGTATCCATTGGTGAGGACCGGAAAATTTGGTAAAGAAAAATTCTATAGTTGCGATTAAAATTTTTGGCGTGTCCTCGCCACACGTCAGTTTTCCATCGAAACGAAAATTCATTTGATACTTTCCACCACTACGACTAAAGAGAAATTTCGATAGATATCGTTGAAAATCTTCTTTCTTTATATCGTCCTTCGTTAAATCTAACAAAAAAAAAAAAAATAAAGAAAAAAAAAAATATATATATATATATATATATATATATATTTCGTTGTAACTATATCGTGAATATTGTTTTATTAAAAATATTTTATTGGACTTGCCTGCCTGATAAAATTTCTTAACAAAATTTGCAAAATGATCCGGCCAAGATTCAATTTTTTCCACCGATGATAAATTTCTCAAGTTAGATGTTAGAGTTATTATCTTAGAGAATTCCGACGGATAATCGATATTACCGATAAATACGTAAGCACTGTGACCCCTTTGAGAAAAATATTGATTCCTTGCGGCAATATAATTATTCAAATGTGTGCCTTTTGGTAAAAACCATATTGGATCAAACCATTGTTCCAATCTATACGAGCCAACAATACCTATTGATGCTGCTATTATTGTGATCAACAGTATAATAAATTTGCCAGGTAAAGTTAGAACGATCCTTGAATACAAACGATCTATTAATTTCGTAGATAATGCTTTGTTCGGATCGACAATTTTCATAACATGATTTTCATGAACTATACACGGTATTATACCATTCCTTTTTCCCTCGATTCGTTTTGCGTCCAATGTGAAAAAGGCAACGAAAAACGTGATCTGCAATAAAAACGTTACGAGAACTCCGACCGCAGCGTAAATGCAAAATGATTGTAGCGACGGTAATATCTGAAAATTAAATGTTATTTAAATCGTTTTGTATTAATTTATTACTTTAAAAAAAAAAAAAAAAAAAAAAAAAAAGAAAAAAAAGAGAGAGAATAATAAATACGTACTGTCGACGCACCGATAATAAATGCTACGACATCGGTAAACGATGTTATGCAAATGGCAGAACCCGCGTGTCCCAACGTTAGACCTATCCTTTCGTGTAATGCTTTTTTCCTATTTTCTTCGAACGAATGTATTTGCTCCCAAGATGCCATCATTACGAACAAATCGTCTACTCCAAGGCCCAGTAACATAAATGGTAAAGACGTATGCACTGGACCATAAGGAATTCCAATTACGGAACATATACCTATGGATATTATGAAGGCACCACCAACGCAAAGTAATCCAGTTGCGGTAAGACAAAACTATTTAAAAATAAAATATAAAAATAGTATATATATATATATATATAAACTATTTTTATAAATATTTTTTATAAGTACCAATTTATAGAAGCATCATAATTACCCTCCATTCTACCCAGTTGAAATTAGAAAGAATGAATTGAACGTAAAAAAACATCAACAATATTCCTATACCCAATTTGTCTATATCTTGAAACAAGGTCGACGAACTGATGTCCCCAAAACTTCTACCTGCTTCATAAAATAATTCCAATGTTTCATTTTGATAATTATTATTGTTCCAATTTTTCAATTCCATCGAGGCTTCTTCTAAAGTACGCAGGAATCCTGATTCCCATTTCAATGCTTCTTCTGTTGCCTAAATACAAATTGTCATTGAGAATAATTATCTCCTTGAGTATAGTTAATTATTAATTTTTTACTGAACAGTAAAAAAAAGTAAGGATTAAAGATTACGAAAGAATATCCATATCTAATATATAATTTTATACAATTATGGTTTTTATGTGCAAGATAATAAAAAAATTTTGTTCTAATCACCTCTCGACTCATTGTTGATTTGTAGCTTCTCTATTTTACTATTTTCAATTGAATTTACAGTATAATATGGTATTAGATTATTGGACGAATTAATTATTAAAATAATATAGCGTTGTTTAAACGATTAATAATAAGAAAGATAAAGTAAATTTTTCAAACGATCATTGAAATTTCATTGTTAAACTTATCTTCTTGAAATATGATATATGTATATATGTATATAATAAAAATGTTTTATTTTTTTTTTTTTTTTTTTGTATTTTATCACATTTAAAAATATTATAATATAATCAAGTGAGCCCCAAAACAAATAATTCCTTTCAAAGAATATTTCCTTTACATTACCATTATTTGTTATTAAAAATATATTGCTGTAAAATAGATATTTCATGTGAAATATTATTTATCTACGAATATTTTGACAAAACATGAAAATATACAATATTTCTCTTTATCGTACAAGGTAAAAGTATGTAACATATATATGTTAAAAATTTAATAGAGACTTACCTTACCCAATCTGCTGTTCCAGCATCATTTCCAAATGTATCCATGTCTATATTAGAAAAATTCACGCGCACCATAAACTGCGTTTTGATTGCTTTGGCTGACACAATTCTGCCACTTTCGTCTCTCGTGATTTCGCCTAAGAGATCAGTGAAATTCATAGGATGGCCAAGCGTAGGACTTATATTAATAGTGTTTATCTTTGTAATGATATCTTCTTTGGTTTGTTTCTTGATCTGATCGCTATTATATTCCCAAATATCAAGAATACTAAGTACAAAGCAACTTCTTGGTAAACTATTATATATATTACAATATAATTCAGTATCTGCATGAACTGCTGGTTCAAATTCTGTTACATTTAATTTTCCTGCAGGTTCTTCCTCAAAGAAATCATCTTCCAAAGGATCTATACTCCTTTCCTTTCGAATATGAGCCTTTATAGAAGGTATCCTATCAACAAAACAAAATAATTAATATTGTTCATGGCTTTTTTGATATATGCATATAATTACTTACTTTAAGCAAACATCTGTCCATGAAATAAATGTGCGTTTACCAGGAACTTCGGTCAATATCACTTGTTTTGTAATTTCATTCAACTGAAACAAATCCAAATATATAAATATTTTTAATAATACAACAAAATTATTTGTTATTTAAAATTCATAACAAATATATATATAGATACATATATATATATATACCTTGACGAGTATTTCTGGCTGTAGGACGTCATCTCCTGTCAAAATAATATTCTGTACTCTTTGTCCTTCTCCAAAATTAGATAAAAACCATTCTGTGTCATGTACAAAATCAGAGTTAGGAGGTATCCAAAGTTTTAATGGACTTTTCTCTTGTCGAAACCAATATAATCCACCAAGACAAAATAAAATAATCATAACGCTTCCTATTAACCATCTCTGTGGTTGTAGAGCTATTCTAGATCCTAAACTGAAAGAAACGTAAAAGAAATAATGTCTCAGTTGTATACTCATCATTCATTCCAGTCAGTCCTTGTAATACTACATTGTGATACGAATACTTAATGAGATTTAAACTTACGCATAAAAAAAATGCTCAACTCCTTCTGATATACGTTCTGGTATGCAACGTATTACACTCATCAAAGATCTTCTTTTAACAGTTCTTTTTTGTATCTCCATTTTATTTTTTAAATAGAAGAACTTGAGTTTAAATAATTTATCTTCTCTTATAGAATATTATAACTTGGATTTACATATTAAACTCATAGGAGCATCGATGATCTAATACTAATATATAACAAAATGAATATCACACAATTGTAATGTCAAATACATATATCATATAAAGGGGACATATGGACTTTACTCTTATTAATTCACACTATCATAACCTCTACATTTAAACTAACGTAGAAAACAATTTATATCATATGAATAATCAATATAAGACCATTGATTCCAATTACGATATTAAAATCACGATAAGATTTCATTTGAGATATATATTTGCAAAATTTTATGTTGAAAATTCATTGTCACAATGGATTTATCCTTAGAAATAAGAATATATCAATTGGAAATGATTCCAAAACAAATGTTTACAAATGTTTTATTTGAAATGCATTTGATACAAACAATTAATAATTTGATACAATCAAACATTTTATATATATATATATATATATATATATATATATATATATCTTTGTTTTTGTCTATCGAATTCATGTCGTAAAATAAAACTAAACATTTATAATAATTTGCACTTACACTTGATAGGTGTTAACACATTTATATAATGTTCTCTACTGTGGCTGGGTTTTATTCAAAATTAGAACGAGTAACATTAGCAACGTGACAGAAAACTTTTCCAATGCATGAAGTAAGTAATAAATGATAGCGTAACGTTTGATGACTTTTAATGAATGCCTTTTCGATGAAACACGACGTTAGACTGCGCTCTTAGCTTTATCTTCAACGATTGTTTTTTCGATGACAGATGTCGATTTATAATCGATTCTTAGTAATCTTTATTCTATTTCTTTCGATTGAATGATCGAGATATAGGAAAAAAGAAAAAAAAAAAAATAAAAAGAATTACGACCACAAGGATCATGATAATAATCAATGATGTATGCTGTTGTTTTTCTTTTTTTTTTTGTTTCCTTTTTTTTCCTTTCTTTTTTATACTGATCGAAGCATACGAATCTCTTCGAAATAAAACACTTCATATTCCAGGAAAATATTAAATTTAAACATAAAAATAAATATATTTAAAAAAAAAAAAAATATATATATATATATATATATATATATGTGTGTATATAAATAGAAATAAATTATTTACAAATAATTTTTTCTTGCAAATTCCTTTGTGCTTTTATTTTCGATCTTTCTCTTTTCTTTCTTTTTTTTTTTTTTTTCTTGCATTATTTTCTTCTTTTTTTCAAACATGGACGAAGATCATTCGAGACTCGAAAGATTTGTCGCTATGGGAAAATTTAAATTCAAAAATAAATTAAAATTAAAATCAAAGCTATAAGAAAATGTACGTTAAAGATGAAAGATCTATATAAAAGGTATATATATATATAAATTATATACAAAAAAGTATATATATATATATATATTTTTTTTTACGCGCTTATAAAAAATAAAAAAAAAGAAATTATAAAAAAAATACAAAAACTATTGTGTTTCGGCTACGATTTTATTGAAAATAAAATAATAATAAAAAAATGAATATATAAATTATCGCTTTGTACGAATACGATGACTCAGATGATTGATATTATTACATTAAATTATCTTATAATTGTTAGTCATCGAATGAAAGAGATGAGAAATAAAGGAGATAGAAATAAAGAGATACAGACATAGCATGCAGACCATTGAAAACATCTTATACGATTTATAAAAAACCTAATGAAAGAGGTATTATATATATATATATATGTAATTTTTAAATGATATGTAAATATCGTACCATACAAGATAGACAAATGTACATTAAAATGGCGGTACAACAGATACGGCATACGATATGATAAAGATTAGGTGCCTCGATTATTTCCAAATGCATTAAAGTCGATAATATATTACTGATAGCAAATATTAACATAATCGTTCTCGCTGAGAAAAAACATGGAGAGGTATTCAACCAAATCGGTACGATCAATAGATATGGTAAAACAATTGCTAGATCATTATAATGAGCACTTCTGATACGATCCACTGCCGGATGTCCACCACCATTTGGGCACATTATCACTTGATTTCCTTTCATCCATATTCTATCCTCCTCGCTATGTATCACCTGTCATTAAATCATAATAACATTTCATTTGTGTACAATTTTAAATATATATATATATATATATATATATATATATATATATACAAAAAGTAAAATCTATAAATAGTAAATCTATAAATATCTATAAATAGTAATCTTATTAACTTAATTAGTATCATGTCGAGACGTTAAGGAATATATGCATGTATAAATGGTGGAATGAACTCTCTAGACAATGGAAATTATGCTAATTAAAACTAAACGTATTGTTAATTGAATTTATACGAATTTGTGAAAATTTCAAAATATATTTATGAACTTTTATTTCTATCGACGAAACGATATTATTACGTTTCAAAACTTATAACATATTAATCGAAATTGTTCTTAATAATTAGTAAATGAACTTCTATATACATATATATATCGTTAAATATAATAAAATATGAAATTAAAATAAAATAAGAAATGAATAAAATTGTTTAATATATATTGAAAATATCATATATAATATTATATGTATATATATATAAAAAAAAATACAACTTATAACATTTTCAACTAATCAAAATCCATGTTACATATATATATATATATATATATATATATATATATATATATGTGTGTGTGTGTGTGTGTATTATATTTTTCATATAAAATATAATATAAAATAAAATATGATAGAAATATTTATATAATCATATTATATACAAAAAAAAAATATATATATATAATGTATATAAGAAAAAGATATTAATTAGTTAAAAATTTGATCGAAATTAATTACAAGACCGTTAATAAAAAAAAAAAAAGCTTGAAAATAAAATCTATTTATTTGTAAGAAAGGTCTTACCTGTTTGGCAACACGAACTCGTCCTGTGATCCAAGTCAAGGACATCATCTTCAAAATAAGAACACTGGCCCACCATGCATATATCGTCCAAAGTTTCTGTTCTTGTTCCTTTTCAATTGGATTCGTGTTATATAGCATCGTGTTTCATGCACGCAAAAGAAAGACTGAAGAAATAGAAAGGGAGGGAGACAGATAGATAGGATCCTCTTTCTCCTTACGTTTTCACTTCAAGCCGAATGACGACGAACTGTTGAACTCCACGGGAGACGATCTAGCTGCGAGGTGAAATCTCGCTCAGATTCTATTTGAAAGTCAAATGACAACCGATTATCCGACTGGCTAACTTCTAACTTGAAATTGATTTTCAAAGAAACAGGTACACATATTAAAAATTAGAATTATTATATCTGTAGATCTATATAGGGTATGTTTAAGATCTATCATATCTTATAACAAATTATTGATACTGGCTGTTGTATGTTTAAGAAAAAAAAAAAAAAAAAAAAAAAAAAAAAAAAAAAACCGTCACTGTATATTTATTATTAAATTAAAATATTTATTAAAATATTAAATATTTTAAAAAAGAATTGTTAATATCAAAATTAAGCAAACAAGGTAGAGATATATTAAAGATGAACATACTTTTGAATAGATCTATAGATCTATAGATATTATTTAAGATCTATCATATCTTATAATAGATTGTCGTAACTGACTATTACATCCACACACATACATATGTTTGAGATTTATAGATATATTTAACGCATTATTGATCATTTATTAATTAATTGCAAAAAGTAACGTGTATCGTCGATTGTATTCATAATTGAATTAAAATCATCATAAATGTAATATTAAAAATTAAAAAAAAAATTGCTAATATATCAAAATTAAAGATCATAATAACGATTTACATAATTTTACACTTTAATAATTAGATAAATTGCGTCCATGCATTGGAATCTGTCAATAATGCGTTAAGATCAATTTTAATTTTCTTATAAAATTTAATAAAATTTCTTTAACATGAAAATGTTAAAATGTTAAAATCAAAATAAAATCTTCGACAAACATTACGTTTTTATTCTGACAATTGAATTGATAAATACAGCTTATATTTTTTTTTCGTTTTCTTTTTTTTCCATAATTTTCATTGTTCAGATATTCGAGAGTAATAACGTGATTTTTTTTTTGTTTTTGTTTTTGTTTTCGTTTTCGTCGATATACACAAAATCCGATCTGAACACGATCAGGATTATCACACGATTAAATTTCAACCAAGGATAAATTATTTCACAAAGGTTACGATCAATGATTTAAAACTTATCACTGCACAACGTTATCTGCGATATCAGTGATATTATTGCTAACGAAGACACTTTTCCTTTGATAGATGAATATTGTCTTGTGTGAAACTCATAATTATTAATGGACGTTTGAAATTTCTTGATATGCATTATATTAAAACAAAAAAAAAACATATCTCACGAACGCCACTGTGCGATGTTACTTTTCTTGATGTTCGATTGTATAGAAACATCTATTAGATTATTCCCAAGGAAAAAATCGGTGGCTACGATGTTTGTCTCTTTCCACCATTTCTCTTGAAACCTCACCGTCAGATTTCTATTTACTAAGTCGGCCATTTCGCGTAATCCACCGGCCGGCTCGAAAATGACATCCAATGGGAAAGGCGTCAGTTCCGCCATGACAACCCACAATGGATTTGGACTATTCTTAGATATTTTAGGACCCATTATTACATCGTCCAAATATTTAAATAGACCTTTCACTGTTTGCTGATTACCCCAGGCTTGAGATAATGACGGCCAGAGCCACTCGTAATCTGATAATATTCAAGACAATCAAACTCTTTTATCGATTTTCAATTCAAGTTGACATATAAAAAAAAAAGAAAAAAAAAAAAAAAAAATCAATTTATCTCTAATTACTAACGGTATTACCATTCACCGTATGTTTGTCACTATAACAAATGATCAATCGTCCACCACCGGTCCAAATATCATTGAGGGTTGGTCCAAGACCAAGGACACCTTTGTCAGGTTTCAAGATCAGATCGCCAAATTCTCGATGTAAAATCGTTGCAAATCCACGATGTATACTTGGGCTATCGACAAAGCCAACAGGAAATCTAAAATATATAAGATATATTTCATCTTTAATATCACATTTATATTCAATTTAGAGATCAAATGATATTTAATTGATATCTTAATTACCTATGAAAATCCATTATAACAACTTCTCCCCTGGCAACGTCTAAAAAATTTCGAACGTCCTTGATGATAGGCGAGAGTGGTGTTATTCTCGACGTATCGTGATTCACCCAAAACCTAGTGATGTTTTTACTTTCCTCATCGTGTTCCGTAGCGTTTGGTTTTGAAGGATAATAACCAACTCTGATATCGAGATAACGTATTCCATGTACCAATTGTGTCCAAACATCACGATCCTGAGTTAGCAAATAACTTTGGAAAACTCTTCTAGTCAAATCAACATGTTCGTAACAACCTGAGTTATGTGTTCCGGGTATCATCAGGCTGCCAATTGGTAGTCTCCCAAGTTGTCTTCTTCGTTTTTAATAAAAATGATTAACGCATGTATCAGAATATAAATTGACGATTAATCCGATTAGAGAATATATTTATCTGAAGAATATATATATATATATATTATATATATATACCTCAAGTCGTACATCCAAGTTGGCCAAATTCTTAAACAAGAGCTCATACAAAGATCACCGTCCTTGTAAAGAGCAACATGATGTTTCAAGCAATGTGGACCAGGAAGTGTAGCACCATCTCGAGTATCCCATCCACCTGGTAATGGAGGTCGACCTACCGTAATATTAGTTCGATAATATCCTCTTGGATGTTCCAATGGGGACAAGATTAATTTAGGTCTGATGGTTTTGTCTGGAAAATAATAATGACCGTGATCGCGTCGACCGTGATATTATAACGTCTGATTCGTTCATTCGAAATAATAATAATAGGAATAATAATAAGAAGAAGAAGAAGAAAAAGAAGAAGAAAAAGAAAGAAAAAAAAAAAGGAAATAAGCAATGAAAGAAGAAATAATTGATTTCAAAATATCTAATTAATCAGATTAGTTTATGAAAATAAATCAATAAATAAATAAATAAATAAATA
>NC_062189.1:16568591-16576091 GCF_912470025.1 Vespa velutina
AATAGTCTATAACTATATAACTATAAGTATTTCTAAAGACAATGTGGTTAACTATGAAAATGTGAATGTTTCCGCTCATCAAACAATATTATTTTTATAAACGCATATGATTGTTTTAGTTATAAAAGCGTGAGTATAAAGGCATAATATAGGTGTGCTGCATGAAGACCAACAAAGTAATAAGCCAAATAATCGTAGTATGATGAGAGTGCAGAAGATATTAATATCGTTGTTGACAAGTAGCTGAACGATCGTACATCCGATTGGTTGAAATCAACTTACATAAGATGCCCATCAGAGTTCATGTGCCCAGGCACTTAATATGGGTAGAGATATCTTCTCTATGAAAACAAGAAGCGAGTGTCGGTAAAATGCGCAACACCCTCGTAAACAAATTCGATAATAATATAATTATATGCAATTATATGATATATTCTACGATTATATACTTAAATGTATGATATAAATATATTTGGAACACTTTTACTATAATAAAATGTTATATATATATATATATGTGTATATATATATATATATATATAGTATTATAGGGTGGGCCAAAAATTCATAGACTGACCGAAAGTTTTTACATAATGTTAAAAATCAATTACTTCTTTTCGCAAAACTTTTCGGGGCATATATATATATATATCTATTTTTTTTTTTTTCTTTCGAATTGGAAAACCAATCTGAAAGAAAAAAATTAGCCTGAAAAGTGTCGAGAAAAAAAGAAAAAGTAATCGATTTTTAAGATCACGTAAAAATTGATATATCATCTATAAATATAATCTTTAATCTCTCGACAGTCTAAAAATAGAACAAATAATTGGAATTTCTTCGTTCTTATCCATAAGAATTTTTAACAAGCTACTGTCAATATAGCCACATTGTCTTCTTCTCTTTTTTGTTTTTTTTCTTCTTTTTTTTTATTTTGGACATCACTCTACTTCGTGTACAAACAAAAAATGATCTATAACAAATTTTCCAAGACTGTTTTCTTTTTCCTTGTCGACTGTTTTTTTTTTTTTTTTTTTTTTTTTTCCATATCGTATTAAAAGTTATAAAAATATTGTTTCTTGACATCACACACTCGTTCCAATAAAAATATACGAAAGTGATAAAAGCTACTTGATTGTGCATGAATAATTGGTCTCAATGAATAGGTTAATGTTGACTAGCTTAATTTAAAAAAAAAAAAAAAAAAAAAAAAAAAAAAAAAAAAAAAAAAAAAAAAAAAAAAAAAAAAAAAATACAAACAAACTAGATGGATGTATGTAGTATATATTATATATATATATGAACTTATCTGATATCACATATTCACGAGATATTAATTCATACCTGCTGGTGATAAAGATCTTCCGCAGGTCGGAATCCTAAACTTTCTCTATGTCGCGATACAGATGTGGACAATTGTTGTCTTTTTCTTTCAGACGTTGCCATTTCCTATTTAAGAAATCAGAAATATATATATATATGTCTTTTTTTTTTTTTTTTTTGGTTTAGCAATAATCATATATGCATGCGCAAACTGAATCTGAAGAAAATGTTAGAAGAAAAAATAAACAAGAAAAAAAATGAAAAACATAAAGAATCATACTTCTGATTCATTGTTTAACAAAACTGTAGTCATATTTTCGGCAATGAACCATTTTTGACCCTTCATAACGATATTGGACGGTGGCTCGTGCGTTGCACCGATATCGGCCGACCATACAGTTACACTTCCACCCGCATCTAATTTTGCAGTTCGATGGAATTTAAAAAGTGTTTCTAATGTTCCAGCTTTGCGAAGAATTTGCCAACCACTAAGTCCAATCTCCTAATGACACAAAAGGGAAGAAAAAGAGGGGAGAAAGTGAGTGAGAGAAAGAGAGAGAGAAAGAGAGAGAGAGAGATAGAGAGAGAGGATGGGAGGAAAAAAAAAAGAATTTAATTATTATTGCAAACCTTCGTTCAATTTTATGATCATATTCATATTGGTATAAAGTTTTATAAATTTTGGAAAATACAATTTTTATTATAATATATTCATATATTAATTAAAACTTACTTTGTTACCCTTGTTAGTAAGTTTTACATATCGACCTTGAGGATCAGCTTCTGTTATCTCAATATCACCCCTAGCTGTACCACTGATACTATAGTCACTACTACTACGTTCTTCACTTTCCTCCAATAACGTTCGCTTCCTCTTTCCACCTCTAAGAGGCGTTTGTCTCGCTGGAGTACTTCTACTGCTACTCTGTACCACGCAACTGATACCACTTTGTGATGGTGTTATATTTAATCTGCAAAGAAACAGAGAAATAATTTAATTTAATTTAATTTAATTTAATCGGTTCTCCATGACGCATATCACTCAGGCAAAATCTTTCTATTTATTTTTTTATAATAATAATAATAATAATTATTATTATTATTATTATTAAGAAACATTCTAAAAGTATATTTACCTAGCTTCCTCGGATTCTAACAATTTACGATATGCAGCAATCTCCAAGTCAAGAGCAACCTTTATATCCATTAAATCTTGATATTCTTGTAATTGTTGAGCCATTTCATCTCTCATTCGAGCTAATTCCGCCTCATAAGCGGCTATATTTTCTGTATATCGGATACGTTCGTTCTCTCGCAGACTTTCTAAATCCCTATAAGAGAAATATTTATTTATTTTTTATTTATTTATTTAATATAAAATATGAATCTAGAAAGATCTATATTATCGAGAATACATACCGGATTCTTGAATTCAAAGCATTGGTAGAAGCCTCAAGTTCGTTGATCCTCTGCTTAAGAGTATCAATACCAGATCGAGTCTGTCTCAATTCCTCGATGGCTGAGCTAGCTGCATCACTATTACGTTGAGCATGAGAAGTCAAGTTTTTGATCTTGTTCTCATATAATAATTCAATCTCCTCACGATTGGCACGCATCTGTGCCTCATATTGATCACGTAATTCTTGCAATGACTGTTGTAATTTTGCTTCATATTGTTCGGCCAATCTTCCATCAATTTCAGAGATTTCAACCTAATAACAATAAAATATAAACACGTTAGATATATATGTATATATATATATATATTTTTTTTCTTTTAATAAATAAAGAATAAATAAATATATAAACGAACCTGTCGCCTCGTACGCGTTTCAGTAAGCTCCTGCTGATAAACCTGATCTTTAAAGCTAATATCCTCTTTAAGACTTTGAATATGATTTTCAAGATCGATACGTTGTAATGTTTCTTCCTCGAGATGATGGCGAGTATCGTTCAGTGCCGCGTTCAAACGTTCATTCTCCTTTTCCAATTCTCTATCCTTATCTGTAATTTTCTTACGTTCGGTTTGACTTTGAGTTAATTGAGATGTCAAATCGCTGATTCTAGCCTCGCACAAACTCAAATTCCTTTCGGCTATTTGCAAATCCTTTGTCTTCTTTTCCAATCTGTAATAATAAAAAAAAGTAAGAATAAGAAAAAAAAAAGAAATATATATATATATATATATATATATATATATATATATATATATATATATATATAAGTATTTATCATTATTTTTAAAATCTCATGATCATTCTCATGATTTTCTTCAACCTATACTATAATAATAAAAAATAAAAAAAAATATATATATATATATTTGTATATATTTAATAAATATCAAAAAAGACATATCGTGTCGTATACGCACAACTATTATTAAAATAGTAAAATTGCATAAAAAAATGTTTTTTTTTTTTTTTTTTTTTTTTTTTTTTTTTTTCAAAAATAAATATATTTACTTTTTTCGTCCCTTAATTTTTCCATTATTACATATTGACAATAAGTTTTATATTTATATTATAAATATTATCAGGCAAAGATGCCTGAAAATATTTCAAAATGAAAAAAGATATATTAAGAGTTAAATTTTATAATCATTATTATATTATTCATGGTTCATATTTATGTTTATTAAAAAAGATTTTGTAAGATTGATAATCGATGATATTTAACGTATCATTTTCAAAGAAAATTCTAAAAGACACGTTTCTAATACTCCCCTAATTTCCAGTTACATACCGGGAAGCTGATTCTTAAAATAAAAGCGCTTCGTAGAGGGAGAAAACTCGAAATATCGTGTTTCTCCATTCTTCTCGACTTAGATATCTCCTATCTCTCTCACTCTCTCTCTCTCTCTCTCTCTCTCTCTCTCTCTCTCTCTCTCTCTCTCTCTCTCTCTCTCTCTCTCTCTCTCTTTTTTTCTTTCTTCCATCATTTTAGATTAGATCTAATTATTAAGAACATCATTGACATATTTCTTGCTTTCTTTCTTTCTTTTTCTTTTTTTATCTATTCTAAACTTTAACCATTTTGATTCAGAAATCATTTAATATTTACACGAACAATATTATTTTTTTTTAATTTTATTCATATTTTCAAACTCATTCTTTTCTTGACTTAGTCACAACAGTACAAACGGGAAATTACAAACCACAATTAAAGAATTTCCTTTAGATTAAATTTAATTATTGATAAAGTCATTGACATAATATTTTCTTTCCTTCTTTCTTTCTTTCTTTCTATTCTAAACTTTTACCATTCAGTTTTTTAAAAATTTTAACATTTGAATATTAGTTTCTTTTTCTTTTTTTTTTTTTTTTTTTTTACCTTCTTATTTTCAAATTCATTTTTTTCTTGCCCTATTAATTATAAGAGAATAAAAAATTATAAATCACAATGAGATATCTTGAAGAATTAATTATCGTATTTCCCCCTTTCTCTTCTAAAGTTTATGATTATATAAATAATTCTCAATAATTCTATGAATTGAGAAGTGAAATATAAAAAAAAAAAATAAAAAAATAAAAAAAAATAAAAAAAATTTTTTTTAAATACAAATAAAAACTAATAATAAACATATGATTTAATTAAATAAAATAGATTAAATAAAACAAGAATCATTGACAACATATTATAACTTTGATTACTCAACAATATTGACCCGACGTTATATCAAAAATAAAAAATAAAAAAAAGTATATATATATATATATATATATATATTTCAATGAGAATTTTCTAATTCTTGCATTGTGCGAAGGCCATTCTTTTTTGCCGATCGTATCTTGAAATCCTTGGACTACTACTCAAAGCAACAATTAATAATATATATATATATATATTACGTGACTATACAGGACAAGGTCGAAATCTTTTTATTCTTACGAATGAATTGAGCGACTACGTCATCTCGAGAAATCGTCCATTTTTATTTCATGCATATCTTCAAAAAAGAAGAAAGAAAATACAAGAAAAAGATAGGAAGAAAAGTAAAAACAGAGAGAGAGAGAGAGAGAGAGAGAGAGAGAGAGAGAGAGAGAGAGAGAGAGAGAGAGAGAGAGAAATTAGACAAAAAAAAAAGTGAAAAAAAGAAATTGTGAAACTAAAAACGAAATGCTTTTTATCTTTTCTTATCTTTAGAATATTCGAAATGAATACGGCTAACAAACCAGTTTGATTGCTTAAAATCATTTACATACATATACAGCTCTATTCCATCACGTCTGTCGCTATCAAATGTCAAGAAAAAAGTTGTTAAGATAGTAATAGTGAGAATATGATAATGGTAGTAGTGGTTTAATGGTAGAGTAGTGGGGGACGAATAAACTTGCCCAGGGGACAAAGAGAGAAACTCGCGTAGGAGGCTCTCAACGTCTGAGTCGCTTTCATTTATTTAAGTATTTCGAGTTTGGAGTCTTGAGAAGAAGAATGTCAAAAGAAAAAAAAAAAAAAAAAGAAAAAGAAAAGAAAAAAGAGAGAGAGAGAAAATATAAAAATAAAACGACACATTTCAACAAAAAAAAAATTCATCGCACGATACCATCTGTTAACAAATAATTTATAAATTAATAAATTAATAAAGCTTAATATACATCATAGGAAAAAAAAAAAAAAAAGAAAAAGAAAAAAGAATAGAAAATACGAAAAAAAAAAAAAAAAAAAAAAAAAAAAAAAAAAAAATTAATTTCTACAAAATTTTCATCGAGTACTACAAAATAACCCTTGTTAATCGCACGTAATTTATAAATTAATAAATTAGTACAAACAAAAAGAGAAAAAAAGAAAAGAAAAGGAAAACTATTTTTCTTATTTTCTTTTTCTTTTTTTGCGGAATTTGCTAAATTGTGATAAGTTGAAAAAAAAAAAAAAAGAAGAAGAAGAAAAAAGAAAGAAATATTATTCAAAGTCAGAGAAACTCCAGAATCATATCGGTCAAAAGACATTTCACGAAGCCGAAGAGAACCCAAAGAGCGAGTACTATACTCGGTTCGGCGCTATTTCAGACACGGAACACGACCCACATTGAGAATTTTATTTTCTACCATGGCGAACCAAGCAGTCTAATATTCGGTTTAACTCTTAACGGCCTGTAACCAAGGGTTACCACAAACCTACTACAATACAAATTATAATCAATCGAAATTCGATCGAATTTTATTTTCATTTCTAATCGATTTTTCATTCATTATAAATTAATAAAACAAAAAATAAAAAATATCTGATTGTTCGAAGAAGAAGAGGAAAGAAAAAAAAAGAAAAAAAAAAAAATAATAATAATAAATCAAAGACCTAACCTCAAATTAAAATTGAAAAAAAAAATCTTTTAGACAAATTGTTCTTAATGTATATCATTTTTTTGTCCTCCAATTTTATAATTATACATTATTTATTATGAATTTGATTTTTGTAAATTTAATAATGGCGAATTTCATAGTGATCTGTATGCATACTCGGTGCATACGTATATATCCATACATACGTATAATGTTCTCTCTCAGTATGGGGTAAAGACCAACCGTTTTCATCCTAACATCTTGCTTTTCTAACAAACGATTAAAGTAACACACACGATGTTTATGCATATATATATACCCACGCATATGTACATAAGAATTAATTTGCAAGTTCACAATTTTATTGTAATGTCACAAACAAGATTAAAACTAAGCACGCATATATCAATGACTCATATTTTATTCTTAGGCGGGAAAATAAAAAATTATTATCTTCGTAAATGAAAAAAAAAAAAAAAAAAGGAAAAAGAAAAGAAAAAATATCAACTTATTTTTTTATATTTACTATTTTAGTAAAAATTAAATGTTTTTTTTTTTTTTTTTTTTTTTTTTTTTTTTTTATATAGTTTTGTTTCATAATTTTTGTTCAAATTTATCTCTTAATAAATAATAATTATACATATATCATTCATACATTCATTCATAGAGGGCGCCATAATTACTAGCATGAAACATTTTTTTTTGTTATTACTACGTTAGTCGCAATAAAAAGAAAAATAAGATAATAACATTTTATAATGTTAGATTGTGGAATTAATTTTCATAGTATAAAAAAAAAAAAAAGTGTGTCAAATTTAAATTACGGTAATTTGTCCTTTCCAACGACCGTTAAAAATCTTTGCCTTCGACATTCTTGTCGATGAAGAAACCGGCCTGTTAG
>NC_062189.1:16581091-16588591 GCF_912470025.1 Vespa velutina
TATTTTTAATATTAACAACTACAACTTTGCACAATATACAGGAAATAAAAATCTTTGTTTCTTAAATTAATTAAATATTAAGGTCTGAGGTAATAATAAACATTTGTTAGAAAAGTACATTATATAAATAAATATTGTATCATGATATATTTAACAACCAGTAGTAACAAAGGTAGGTGTCTCTTGTATGTATTTATCGCAACAGAACAGCACTCTTTATCGTATGATACAAGCTTGAATTTGTATATAACGTTGTATATAATATATGTGGTGTATATATATATGTATATATAATAATAATATATATATACATATATAATATATGCTCTTGAAGGATTTTCTTTTTTATACCGTAACAATTAGATATCACTAGAAAAAGAGAATCTGCTTTCGCTATTGTAACATAATAAATGTAACGCAATCATTTATTATGTTACATCGCCTCTGGATAACCGATTAAACTTACAATATTTAATGACTTTTACAATTCTAAATAGAAATATATATATATATATATCTTCTTATTTAATATTATTCTCTAATACAATGTTATATAGTAAATATATCATTTTTTCTTTTTCTGATATATATATATATATATATATATATATATATATATCATATATATATATATCATATATATATAATATATATATCTTATATATATTATATATATTATATATATGATATATATAATATATATATATATATATTTATATATATTTATAATTAATATCTATAATATTGTGAAATTACACAATTCGGTAGTAATTAGTGTATATACATAACTCCATTTCAATGTTACATACAGTTCTTTTTGGTCTTATAGAGCAGTGTTGCTTCAGTCGTCTTTGGTAGTAACGTCCATAGAATTTCAATTGTAATTATTTCGAATCAAAAACACAAGACGTTTTTCGTTAGCATGTCTGTTCCCTGAGTTGGTATACAACCTTTTCAGTCTTTGCCATTTATTACTTCATCTTTCACAGCAATTACCACACATCAGGTAAAACAGTCGTTATCTAAAGGCAATTTCAATAATACCTTGTGTATATGGAAAACTCTGCGTAAAAAATATAATATAAAGTAACCCAACGTGACTATATGTACAAACAAAAAAAAAAAAAAAAAAAAAAAAAAAAAGAAATCCCTCTTTCTTTTTTTATTAGTTTTAAATAAGAAGAATTACATACTTGCACCAAATACACAAAAAATCTATAAACGAAAAATTTACTAAATCAAAGTACTTTGTTTGGTTTTCTTCGTTTTCTGTTTTTTTTTTTCTTTCTTTTCTTTTTGTGTGCTTTTTTTTTTCTTTTTCTTTTTTTTTTTTTTTTTTTTTCCTTTGCTTTCTTCCGTTTCTTAAGAAATACATTGTATTTCTTTACGTTAATCGGCATACCTTTGAATAACAGTGCGAAGTATTTAATTTATAATTAAATATATTCACTCTTGTGTGTTCGATTAAACATATACAAGATTAATATTTTCATCATGAACCTCTCATATAATTTGTAAACGTTTCATTAATTAATATGTTAAATTGAGAAGAAAACAGAGCACAGATAGAATGGTAAAAAATAAAGTACCAAAAAGATGTACATGTATGTAAACGATACAAATATCATTATTAATCATGAATGATCCATTGGATCATAATTAATTTTTTTTTTTTTCTTCAAGAATACAAATCATTTATTTTATCATTTCGTTTGTAATGTTTCAACGGTTCTTAAAAAAAAAAAAAAAAAAAAAAAAAAAAAAAAAAGAAAAAAAAAAAATAATCATCTTTAACATTTTAATCGATCTCTTATTGTTTAATTGTGAAAGTTGAATGTTTAATGAGTTATTAAATAGAATGATAACATCATCTTCTGTTCAACAAACAAACGTTTACTACATATATAGAAAATAAAATAATTTCGATTGATAAAATTTGTTTTGAACTCTTTGTAAACTCTTGTCAACATACTTCAAATGTTATCTTGCAATACATTCAACGCTTCACTCGATGCATTCATAGGAAATGGACAATTTTTATTGAGGCACATTTACTACGTATCTATCCTAACAACCCATAATGCATAGTTGACTTTTCGCTGATCACAGACAAGCGAAACTTAATTGTGAACGAAAAAAGAGAAACAACAAAAAAAGAAGAGAAGGAAAAAAAAAAAAAAAGAAAAATACTCACACACACACACACACACACACACACACACACAAAGAAAGAAAGAAAAATATTTTATATTATTTTCTTTTTTTTTTTTTTTTGCTAACAAAATTTAAATCGAAATAATAAAAACAGCAGGGATCTGATAACTATTGTGTTAATCTAACAGAAACGAAATGATTTGACCCTGACCATAAAGATACAATGATAATATCCCCCTTTCCCTTTTGCAATCCTTTTTTATACAAAAAATCCTTAGCAAGAACGTATATTATCTCTTGGTTATTCTAAAAAACATGGCATAAAATGAAACATATTTACAATAGTCTAAAAGACCTGTCTCTCACGCATTAGGAATGATGTAACATTTATAATATCTTGTACGTAATTCCCAAAAGGCAGCGCGCTATTACTTTATTGTAAAATGCATAGGAAACTAAGTGAGAATAAGACTACCTCCGAGACACGATGTAGGAAACATTACTCCACTGTGATCGTAGTAAAGCGTTTGGGCCGTTTACCAGCTTTTTGTTTTCGATGAACATTGACTTCTTTTTTGTCGGTATAAGAGGAGGATCCATATGATTCCATTGAGCTGTCTGAATTACATACATTTTGTTCTAATTTTCGTTTTCTCGATCTTGTAACCGGTCCATTTCTATTGTTATTACTTTGATAGGATGATTCGCCGTCTAAATCGTTGTGTCGTTTATGTCGTTTAGTTTTTGAACATCCTTGTTGATAAGGATCATCGTCGGTCATGTCACGTTTGCGTCGTTTTGACTTTCCTTCCGGATGTCGATGATTATTTATCTTTGGAGAATTGGAGTCGGAGGAAGACGACAACGAACTCAAATATTCGTTTACTTTCTCCTCTCCAAAGTCAAAGGCAATAGGTTGAGCAGGTGATGCAGAAGTGGTTACGTTGGTACTCGTGCTGGATGGTCGTACCAATGGAACAGAAAGGGTGGAGGAAGTTGTCGATGCCGAGGAAGATACTGAACTAGAAGTCGAACGTTTGTGTAATTTACGTCTTTGAGCTAATTTAGCTCCATCCACTTCTCGTAAACGAAAACCTTCGAGTCTATCCGACGATGATGTAGGAAGACACGATGTAGTAGTGTCTGATACGTTTGGTTCGGTCGTGTTAGTTGATTCCATTAACCAAGGATGATTGGCAAGTGCCATAGCGGTGAGTCTTTTGTTCGGATCGACCGTCAATAAACCTTTTACCACTTGCTTGGCCAAAGGTGATATATGACACCAACTGTTAGAATCGAAATTAATTTCGCCTGATCTAATGCGCGATGCCAGATCCGGCGAGCCATTTACAAATATTGTTGCATTACGGAATAATATGGAATACAATATTGCACCTAAACTCCATAGATCGCAACTCTGATCGTATCCCTGTCTGGCAATCACTTCTGGTGCTGCATAAGGTAGGGTAAAACAAGGTGTGTGTAATGGTTCGCAGCCACGTTTTATCCTAGCGAAACCAAAGTCAACGATCTTGACCGGCGAATCTTCGCCTTCGTGAACGAAGACAATATTTTCTGGTTTAAGATCTCGATGGACAACGCCACGAGCGTGCATGAAACGTACCGCGGACGCCAATTGCCTCATAACACGACTTGCCTGTTGCTCGGTGAATGGCCTTGGTCTTCTCAACAATTCACCTCCCGAGAGTAATTCCATCACTAGATATGTATGCGCTCTATCTTGATGTACCTCGAGCAACTTGACCACGTTTGGATGGCCTTGGCAACTACGTAGCAAGCTAGCTTCCCTACCACAATCCATACGCCTGCTAACGATCTTCACAGCAAATTCCTGAGCCGTTTTTCTGTGTCGACATTTACGACATACCGAAAAACTTCCATCGCCTAATGCTTCCTCTCGTAGATCAAGCTCATACGTCTGAAAGAACGTTGACTCTTCGAATCGTGCCGCTAAAACGTCCGATGCCGATGGCCTTTGAGATTCTGTAGTAGCTTCTGTTTCCTCTAGGAAGATATCTCTGCTTACTACGTTCTCGCTGAATAATATCGATGGTGCCACGTAAGAGTAACCCTGTTTTTAAATAATATCAACATTTTTCATTAACAATAAACATAGATATATACATACACACATACATATATATACATACGAAATATATAGAAATATATATATATATATATATATATATATATATATATATATATATTTATTGAAACGATTACGAGTAAAAAAAGAAAAGAAAAATGATGCAAAAGAACAAAAAAAAAAAGAAAGAATAAATAAATAAATAAGTAAATAAATAAAAAAGAGAAATTAAAATGAAAAGAAAAAAAAAGTTATACGCGATGATGATAATAAAGTTAAAATAATCTTACCCGAAAAATTTTATCGTGATTAGGCGGTACAACTGCTGGACTATCAGCAGCGACCATTTTTGTAAATTCGTCCGAGAAATTACTGGTGTCAAGTTCGTGCGTTATACGTGGCACAAATGGCGGTGCTATCTGTCGTTTTTCTAAAGCATCCCAGGTGAAAGGTGGCGGTGCCTTTTTAAAGAATGGATGTTCCTTCAATTCCTTGGCGTCGCGCGGTCCACCGCCTAGTCTTTGACGTGGATCCTTCACCAACAAACGCGAGATAAAGTTTCTTACTGTTGGATTAAGATGACTTGGTATCGGTGGCTCGGTCTTTAATATTCTCCTCGAGATCTCCTGCTGTGTATTTTTCTCTCCCTCGACCGTAAAAGGAGAGGCGCCAGTAAGAAGCTCGTAAGTTAGCACGCCCACACTCCACCAATCCACAGCCTGTAATGTCCAACCAATTTATTATCAATAAATAAAATATTACTTTTTTCCATTTATTTATATATATATATATATAAATAATGTTATATATTTTATATATATATATATTATATATTCAATTAGGATCGTCATTATTAAGATTAAAAATCTCCAAGGTAGAACGAAAATTTCTCAAATGACACTTTAAGGATCAATTTACTCTGTTATCAAAACTAAGACCAATTTCGTTTTTTACTTTTTCATATTATAAAACTACGAGTATCAGTTGATAAAAAAAAATTATCGTCTAATAAAAAATTAAATTGCACATATAAATATACGTGTATAGATATATATTTCCAAAAAAAAAAAAAAAAAAAAGAGAAAAAAAAATTATAGAAATGAATTAGATTTTGATTAGGGTCATTAGACAGCGTCCTTGGTGTTTCTTTTCTTTTTTTTTTTTTTTTTTTTTTTTGTTTTAACGCCGTCATATTTGTTTCGTGTCATCATTTATCTCCTTTTCTTTTTTTCTTTTTTTCTTTCTTTATTTGTTTATTCAATATAATTACGAAATGATTAGGATTATTCTCGATGATGTGCAATAAAATTAGCATTGATCTATTGATTAGGTAAATTAATAGGTATACCTTTATGTGTTACATAAAAGGTATATTAGGAAATAAAATATAAACATCCTCACTCACAATATCGTGGCCTGCGGAGCCCCCTCGTACCACTTCCGGTGCCATGTACTCGATAGTACCGCAAAACGAGTATGCTCGTGCGTTGCTATCTCTTTCATGCGGTAAGAATTCTTTACTCAATCCAAAGTCTGTAAGGACTATATGTCCTTCCCTATCGAGTAATATGTTTTCCAGTTTGATGTCTCTGTATATGATACCCAACTGAAAAAGGAAGAGATTTTTTTTTTTTTTTTTTTTTTTTTTAAATTATATCATTTATCATCAAGTTATTTGGATTATAAACAATCGGAGATACAGTGCGCTAATTGAAAGTTCCTTTAAGAGATTTTAAAAAATATATATATAAATCTTTTTCGAGATATTTTATATTTGCAATTTATAGCTTTATAGTTTTACGATTTAAAAAAAAAAAAAAAAAAAAAAAACAAGAAAAAAAGAAATGAAATGAAAGAAAAAAGAAAATGAAAGAAAATAAAGAATCAGTGACTGAAGAGTCTCGTAAAACGATTAATTGATTTTTAAAATAACCTTGGGACTCTTAATGGTTCATCATCCTGTAAATACAATATAATTTTTATTGTCTTTTTTTTTTTTTCGCCCAATTCGACTTGAAATTAAACGAAAGAAAAATCGAGACAAACAATACTCGTGTGTATATATATATATATATATTGTTTTTTTCTCAAACGCTCGGAATAAACCATCATAAATGCTTGTGTCATCAGAATCGCTTTTAAACTGGAAAATAATATCTGCCTTGGAAAATACAACTCGACCTTATTTTCAGACATAATCAATATTTGTAGTATCCAAATATAATCACGAAGGAATACGTTAAACGTTACACGTCAATCGACGAGAGCTATCGATTTGGTTCAAGTATTCCGAAAATACTATATTATTACTACTATTGTTATAGTACCAATCGAAACTCAATAAATTAATAGGGAACCTGATAAACCGAGGTAATCGTCCACGTTAACGACGATCAATGTCATCGTCGTTATCATTATTATCATCATCATAATCATCATCATCATTATCATCATTTCTGATGGTCAGACAAAACAATACAATTTATAATTCTCTATTCATTTACTAATTTATATATATTTACTTATGCATATTTTATAAATAATAATTAAACGAGATCATGAATTAAATATATAAATACTTAACATTATCAACTTTTAACGTTTATAAAATCTAAACATCTAAAGAAATCTAATTTTCCAATATATTTATTATAAGATTTAACATTAGAAAAGTTTAACGTTCCATGAGAAACTTTGTAATAATGATTTATTAATTGACCTTCTTTTGTCCGTCCATCAAAATTATTATTATTATTATTATTATAATATTCATTATTAGAATTTACCTTGTGTAAACGTTCCAAAGCCAATATTACTTCGCCGATATAAATCCTTACTTCGTCTTCGGTAAAATGTTCTCGTTGATATAAATGAGTGAACAATTCGCCTCCACTAACATAATCTGAAAATTTTAATATTATATATTTTTCTTTCTTCCTTTTTTTTTTTTATTTCAAAAAAAAGAAGAAGAATAAAAGATAGAGAAAGATAATTATATCAATGATTTTTTGACTTACCTAAAATTAAATGTAATTTGGCGTCAGTTTGAAAAGCATAATGGAGCGTTACTAAAAAAGGACTGTCCCTAACAGCTTCGAGAACTTGCCTCTCGGTCTTCGTATGTTCGGTTGTTTTTTTCTTTTGTACGATCGAGGCTTTCTTCAAGACCTTCATAGCATAAAGACGACCAGCATCGGTTCCCATTCTTTTCCGTACCAGAAACACTTTACCGTAAGCTG
>NC_062189.1:16593591-16596091 GCF_912470025.1 Vespa velutina
GGAAATAGAAAAACAAAAACGAAAACAAAACAAAAAAAAAAAAAAGTAAAAAACACTTCCCCTCTATACCGATTAGAAATTCAAAATCAACAGCTATGATGTACAGGATGGAGCAAAAGTTTGCTCCGAGCGCGTCCTTGAAGTTTCTAAATTGTTCATGCAAACCGATTAATCATTTTTATGTTTGTTCATTTTTTTTTCTCTTCCTGTTTTTTTTTTTTCTTTCTTTTTTTAGACCCACTTCAAAACCGTAACCTATACCTTGTAATTTTGTCGTCCGTCTGATAGAAACAGAAGGAAAGAAATTTGAATCAAAGAAAAAAATAATTAGTTTAAAAATTAGTGTCTTGATATTTTAAAGATTACTTGGGAACATTTGGTTCAGTCCGTATAAAAAAAAAAAAAAAAAAAAGAAAAAAAAAGACAAAGAAAAAGAAAATAAATAAATGAATCAATAAATACGTAAGAAAAGACAAAATAAAATGCAATCATCAAAACCGGCGAAAATTCAATGAAAGAAACGTCCATATTGTATCGGAATATAAGTCGATAATATCGGTTATTCGGTGGCCATTTTTAAAGTTTCCAAGAGTTTCCGTATTTTCTTTTGCGAATCTTTTGACGTTCGATTACGAACAGTATATAACCGATCGTAGAAAGAAAATAATAAAAAGAGTGAGTGAGAGAGAGTGAGAGAGAGAGAGAGAGAGAGAGAGAGAGAGAAGAGAAAGAGAAAAAGAGAAAGAGAAAAAGAGAAAGAGAAAAAGAGAAAGAGAAAAAGAGAAACAGAAAGAGATACGTACATATACGTGTACAGATAAATGAACATGTAAATCTACAGAAGCAAGAAAGGGGTGGGGAGAAGAAGGAGGAGAGGGGGAAGAGGGTTCGTCTCTCGATCGTCCCCGGCCCTGACTGTTCCCTGAGAATTCATGTCAAGGTAGTAAAAGCGACCACGATCGCGCTCTGACTATTATCACAGATACATGCCATTTCATAGGTATATGTATATATGTATATGTGTTTACATGGGAACACGTGTATGCATATATATATATATATATACATACATATATACGCCTACATGCAATTGCACAGATATATATGTGTGTATATTATATATAATGCGTACATGTATATATACATATATATATACATATATATATATATATATATAAATATATATATATGCGTATATATATGTATATACACGCATGTACATACATATACACGTTCGTATCTGGATCGACGGTGCAAGATTCGTGTTCGGTTTTGCACGACCCACTTACGTCGACTGGAATTACCTTCTGGTGGCACTCCTTTAAACAAAATTTCGTAGAAACGTTAAGAGAAAATACCAACGAAATCGTAAACGTCATTACATATTATATCG
Source organism: Vespa velutina (assembly GCF_912470025.1). NCBI lineage: Eukaryota > Metazoa > Arthropoda > Insecta > Hymenoptera > Vespidae > Vespa > Vespa velutina. The sequence continues at coordinate 16,594,985 of NC_062189.1, forward strand.
CTTATCACGTCCTTGACGTCCTTGACTTTAACGTTCCAGAGTATGTTTCATGTTATACGTTGAAATAATTAATTAACGAAGAAATCTAACGGGAGAACTGGAGTTTTTTTTCTTTTCTCTTTTTTTAGGGTTTTTTTTTCTCTTTACTTTCTTTCTTTTCTTTTCTTTTTTTTTTTTTTTTTTTTTTATATTTTTTCTTCTCTTTCTTTTAAGTTTTAGTTTTGTTTTATCGCCAAGCTCTTCGGAAATCTTTAAAGAGGTTGGACGTTTGAAAAGTGCCTTTTTTTCTTTTTTCTTTTTCTTCTTCTTCTTTTTTTTTTTTTTTTTTTTTTTTTTTGTTAAGACGACAATGAGAACTTGATGGAACTTCTATATTTGAATCGATTCGATTTAAATTATTCTATTTAAGGGGTTATAGATAAAATTCAATGGATCGTAATCTTTGATCTTCAATTTTTAATTTTTTTTTTGTTTTTCTTTTTTCTCTCTCTTGTCTTTTCATCGCGAGTTCCAAAGTTCCGACCCAAAAAAAGAAAAGAAAAAAAAAAAAAAAAGAAAAAAGAAAAAAAAATAGAAAAAATTATTTACCACACACGTTTATATAAGTGTACATACATAGATACATACATAGATACATAAAGCGTACAAGTATATATGTACATAGCTACTATGTACGTACGTACATTTCTACCACCTTCTTTCGAAGTCGTTTGTTGTCGTCCTTGTGGAACTTACGTGCCCAGTGGTTCTCATGTCAATGAACGTTCAACAATAATTTCTTCCTAATCGTTTAAACACAAGGCCATTGCTATTTAAAAATTTTATATTTCCAAAAGTCATACATACGACTACGTATTCGTACATTCGTAAACGATAATATTTGTATCGAAACAATTGGAGGCAAGAGGGAACGGGAGAGGAGGAGGGATAAATCTTAAGTACTTAACAGGCCAATATAATTCTTATGTCGTAATGAACTTTTTCATTTTTTCTTCTTCTTTTTTTTCTTTTTCTTTTGTTTTCTTTTTCTTTTCCTTTCTTTTCTAAAACCTGATAATATCTAACGATTTATTTCAAAATTTTAAATATACCCGACAATTATAATCC
>NC_062189.1:16601091-16608607 GCF_912470025.1 Vespa velutina
GTAAACTCCCTGTATCGTAATATTACAGGAAGAGGAAACTATATACACGTAGATTAATTAATCGCAATTATCTCGGCACCTCTCAAAGGAGAGTCCATATATACTATGTCAAATCGATAGAAAGCCGATCGATCATTTATTAAACGAATACGTTATAGATTCACTAGAGAAAAATTATTTTCTCGAATTTGCAAACATCGTCAAAATTTCTATTTTATAAATATCTTACTAGATCTTGAAAAATGTACTTCTATTAAGAATAGTAATCAATCATTCGTATTAGATAAATGTTGTACATGTCTCTCTCTCTCTTTCTCTCTCTCTCTCTTTCTCTCTCTCTCTCTCTCTCTCTCTCTCTCTCTCTCTCTCTCTTTCTCTCTCTTCTTTTTTTTTCTTTCTTTGCAAGATCACGTCTAAAGAAAATTATTTGCACGATCATTAATCTTACATATGTCCACGTTCTGTTTCATTCTAAGAAAGAAGCCAAAAAAAAATTTAATTGAGAAGCAGAAGAGAAGATTATTTTCAAGGAAAGATTAAAAAGATCTTATATCAAGGTAATATAATTAGCAACAATTTGAACTACGTCAAACGATGATATTAGATTTTATTTGTTATAAGATAGCTATGACCGGTTTTAATCTAATCGATTTATATTTAATGACTATATTAGAACGAAGTAAGAAGATAATTTTCATACATATACACACACACAGACACATGGACTCACATATTCGCACAAACATGTGTATATATGATTATAATAATGATCTAATAGAGACAAAATATTATAATTAATTAACAAACTTTACTTTCTCTTATTAACCAAGGCTCTTAATATTTCCTATCAATCAATTTTATTGTATCTTGAGGATTTATAGTTTCACAATATGAAATAAAAGAAAAGGATCAATTTCAAAGAAAACTATAATCAATTTGTAAAATGTATCTAAGAATTATTGGCTCATCCTGTAATATGGTCAATTAAATTAAGATTTATTAAAGTTTTTTTTTTTGTTCTAATTAATTAACAACACTTTTTTCATATTCCAAAAATTATATATGTGTAATTATTATGACCCCACTAAAAAGTATCATATATATAAAATTTATTTATATTTATAATTAATATATGTATACACGTATATGTGTGGTGTGTATTAAAGTGAATTTAAATTAATAGGAAATTAAATTCATAGGAAATTTTTTAGAGGGGGGGGGTGGGGTGCGGCGGGGGTGGGGGAAAAAAGAAAAAAAAAAGGAATTAAAATAAAATAAAACAAAATAGTAAAGCTCAAATAATCCCTCAAAACCCGCATCCTCCAAGTTGGCCACGTAACAGAGTTATATCACGTGGCGTTTATATCTCATGCTCGTGGCCTGCAGTGATCAATACCGACTATGCTAACCGTCAGCCAGGCAACGTAAAAATTCTTTTTATTCCACGATAGAAAAGCATTCGTTCGACCTTATATGCTTTTCCATAGTCTTTACTTTAAAAGGAACATTCTATCAAAAGATACGTCAATTTTATATTCACCGATCATGTAGAATAATCTCTTTTAACGTTTCTCCATATTTCCATATTTTAAGTACATTGAAACCATTACTCCTACCCATATCGCCCCCGGCATCGACATTCATTAATTATATATTTATTATGCGTAAATTAATAAAATAAAAGGATTAATAAATATGTAAATATAAAGAGAAATATTAATGATAAAAGATTAAGTGATGATTATTCAAGGGGAGAGAGAGAGAGAGAGAGAGAGAGAGAAAATTGAGAAAATTTATAAATATTATTAAAAAAATAAAAATTAATTTTAAAAATAAATGAATTATATATATATATACACCAAATAATTATATAAAAAGTTTCTATAATTTTTATCTTCTATATAAATAGTAATTTTTTTATGATATAATATAAATTCTTCATAGAGAATCTTTATAATTTTATATGATGTATAGTTAATAATATTACATAATACTATATAATAATACTACATAAATTACTACAATTTTTCATATATAAGTTATAAAACCCACGGTACATAATTCTTCCTAGAAATATATACATACATATATACATACATACATATATATATATATATATATATATATATATATATATAATAATATTATACTTTGAAAGGAGAGATAAGTGTCATCAGTATATTAAAAAAAAAAAATACTTTTATACTCGTTTATGATCCGTCTAATTTATGTTTCGGTGATAAAGAATAGAAAAAATAAAAAAAGAAAAAAAGAAAAAAAGGGGAAAAAGAAAAACCATAAAAGTTTTAACGGCAAGTAATAAACAGAAGAGAAATTTCCTCGTTTGCGGTTGATCCGTTAAATTAAAAATAATGGACGCTGTGATGCCTATTTAAAAATGTCCGCACGAAATTCCAGATGTTCTCTTTTTTTTCCCCACATATATATATATATATATATATATATATATATATATATAAAGAAGAAAAATATTCGGTAGATCGTGTCGATCGTTACTTTTCGTTTGCCCATCTTGAAGTCGATGGAAATGGGACATACGGTGTGTACGATCAGTGTTGTATATACCATGACACAACCGTTACGAGGTACCGTACCACCTTTTATACATCGTTACAAGAACTCACACGTACTTTATGCATAAATACCTACATATATATATATATATATATATATATATAATTAAAATATAATTACTATATGTATATATATATATATATATATATATATATATATATATTTTACAAAAACATATATTTAATCTTATCTTTTCACTTACTTCGGAAGTATTCACATGTAATAAATGATGACATATCACACGTGCTACGAAGAACACACGTATTTTATATATAAATACATACATACATACATACGTATATATATATATATATATATATATATATATATATATATATATATATAGATGCATATATACGTTTATATTCATCTTTTAATTTACTTTCCAAAGTATCCACGTGGAAAATATATAATGGCATGTCGCACATATTATGAAAATATTACAACGCACGGCCAAAATCATATTATTATCTCTTTTTTTTTTTTTAATTCTCATATATATAGATAAAGTGAACAAGTCGTTAAGATAACGATGAATTAGTTAAGTGAACCAACCCAACTTTACGATGCTTTTTCAACATTTTTCTACAATCGATTTTCTAGAAATCGTATTTCATTGTTTCCATTTTGATCGAATTAATAACAATAGTCATCGTTATACTTTTTAATAATCAAATCTGTTCTTACTCGAATCACGTTTTATTATTTAGTTTGTATCTTTTTTTTTCTCTCTATTCATTCATTCTGCAATATACATTTTTCATTTCTCTCCTCGAACTTTTTCTTTCTTTTTTTTTTTTTTCAATATGCCTCTCTTTTTGTATCGTAATATTACTTATAAAATTATTCGTTAATTTGTTGAAGTTTTCCTTTTTGAATGGTCAAATCACGTCATTTTTTGTTTCTTTTTTTTCTTTTTACATCTTTTTTTAAATACTTATTTATTTTTTTAAATAATAAAACATATTAATATGCATTATTAAAATTTTCTATTCGAATAATAAAATAAATTTGTCGCTGTTTAATATTTTTGTTTTAAAACAGACATATATATATATATATATATATGTGTGTGTGTGTATATCTGAATTTTTCTATTGTATAAAATTACAAAACTTTAACTTTTTAACGGGCGACCGACAAAGATTATCAAAGCTACGATAAGATTATTGCAAACACTTTTAGCTTTCGACAAAAGTATATTAAAACTTCTATCTTTTATATAATTATATGTTTTACATAATCCCAGGAAGCACGGTATGGAAGATAAAGAAGGCACGAGAAACGTGCGAGACTTTGGATTAGAACGGATCTAGCTCTAGGCGAATGACGAGGTGAAAGCGTTTTAATCGTCCGAAAGTAAAGTGACTTTTCGTCGATGAACGTGTTCCAATTTTTCTTTATTTCATTTTATTTCATTTTATTTCTTTTTTTTTTTTTTTCTTCAATTATCTTTCTTTTCTTTTTGCTGAATCAAACTTCGTGAAAACTTTCTCTCTCTCTCTCTCTCTCTCTCTCTCTCTCTCTCTCTCTCTTTATTTATTTTTTTATTATCAACAACGTGACTAGATAGGTGATATCGAGCTCGGCACCGAAATTAGTTCGATTTTTAAATTATACTGAAAATAAAATTGGAAAGATAAAAAAGCAAAAAAACCAAGTAACAATTCATAATTTTTATAAGAATTCATATAATTTTTTTTTTTTTTTTAATATGTCCCATTTCTTATAATACCAAAATTACTTTACGGAACTGTCTTTACAAATAAATAAATAAATAAATAAATAAATAAATAAATAAAAAGAAATAGAACAACAGCAACAATATAAATACAAAGAATACTAAATCCTAGAATCATTAATTTTAAATTAAATTGGATTGAAAAAGGAGATATTAAAAACTGTGACGAAGCATCATATACATAGTTTCGTTCTCGAAGGTTAAAAGTAGACAACATTCACGAGTACATTCGTATTTCTCTCTTTGTCTCTCTTTGTCACTCTCTCTCTCTCTCTCTCTCTCTCTCTCTCTCTCTCTCTCTCTCTCTCTCTCTCTCTCTCTCTCTCTCTCTTTCCTTCCTTTTCCATCTCATATCACAGATAAGAATTCCGACGTCGACGAGATGAAATAGCAAGAGATCGTACAAGGTCCGCACAATGATGAGGTTCCTAATCTATTACGACGACGTTTTTAGGAGTAGAAAAAGAAAATGTGAAAAGAAGAATAAAGCAAAAAGAACAAAACAGAAAAAGAAAAAGAAACTAGTGAATAGGAGGAGAGAAGGAAGAGGACGAATTAACGTAAGGAATATGTATACGAACTCTTTTTCATATCTTTTTTCTTTCTTTTTTGTTTTTCTCATACTTCACAAAAAAAAAAAAAAAAAAAAAAAAAAAAAAAAACAAGTGCTCACGCGTTCTTACACGTGCACGCGTACACACGTATTATAAACGTAATTTGCAAAAACAGTAATGATACGAATTACTTTTTTTTTTTTTTTTTTTTTTTTTTTTTTTTTTTTTTTTTTTTTTTTTTTTTTTTTTTTTTATTAGAAATTTCTAACAAGGCACATTTCGTTTTTCTTTTTTAAATTACAAACTCACGGCGAAGCGGACTAAAGTTTTACTATTAAACGATCTCAAAAATTATATCCTTTAATAATAATAATAATAATAATAATAATAATAATAATAATAAAATTCTTCTTTATTTTTATTCCCTCTTCTTTTCTTTGTAAATTATCGTAGTCACATAATAACGATAATACTCATTCGTACAACGGTACACATGTATATATATGTATATATGTATATATATGTATATATATGTATATGTATGTATATATTCTTATTGACTGTTAACGATAACCGATGTATCTCACTCGTCGATGCACTCTTGAGAAAAATTGCTTGATTGGCGATTCAAGGTCTACCAATAAGAAGCAAGCACATTTTCATTTTCATGCATGGTAGATTCGTACAAGTACGATAAATGCAATGTAATACGTTGCACTTAATTCATTCTTCAAAATAATTTTTTTTTTTTTTTTTTTTTTTATCTTTTATCTTCTATTTCTTTTCCCCTTCTTCCTTTTTTCGTTTCTATCTTCTTCCATTTTCTTTTTTCCTTTTTCCTTTTTTTAACGAAGAACTCGACTTAGATCTTAGAAAAGTATAAAAAACAAACGTACGAACGTACAAACGTACGAACGTATTAAAGTTATGCACGCACGTACGAAAACGTATTATCGAAACAAACGTGGACATAATAAAATGAACAGGAATGTATGGACGATAACGGTATATATACATCGCAGTTTAGCAGGAAGTTTTTTCGTCTCGTCATTGAGACGCGACCGAAGGATAAAAAAGAACGAAGAAAACAAAAAAGAAAGAAAGAAAAGAGGAGAAATACATGTATACTTTTTTTTTCTTCTCTCTCTCTTTTTTTTTTTTTTTTTTTTTTTTTTTTTAATATCACGGAATGATAATTCGCTTTTGATCAATTCGAAAATCCATTCGTTTGTTTCTCATTTTGTTTCTTCGTTCGTTCGCGTTTGTTTTGATGAAAAAGAAGAATTCAGAAAAAATGATGCGTTAAGTTTTTAGGAACTAAAGAAAGAGAGAAAGAGAGAGAGAGAGAGAGAGAGAAGGAAAAAAAAAAAAGAATTAATTATGCAACAGTTATAAAATCTTTTTGTTTTTTTTTCTCTCTCTCTCTCTCCTCGAAATCTAATCACATTTGTTTTTGTTTTCTTCTGTTTCTTAACGGAGAAAAATAATTTCTACTATAGGACCTGCTATGTCAATAGAATAGGCACTCTTTTAAACGGAGTTAAAACTCATTACGTAGTTCAAAGTTCCTCTAAGCGTAGATAAAAAGTTCTTTCATGATATTTTAAAAATCAATTATATTTTGGACTTTTAATTTCAATGACGTCAACCCTCCTCCCTCCCTCCTTCCTCCTCCCACCACGCCCTTCGAAATTTTCTTTATCTCGTTATATAAAGTAAATTTCATTAGATAATAGAATTTATTATATTCATTAATCAATATTTTACTATTCATTATTATTAACAATATTATTATCATGATATAGCATAAATAAAAAAAGGAAAAAAAAAAAAAAGAAAAAAGGAAGAATAAAACAAAGAAAGAAAGAAAGAAAAAATGAACTTACACGGAATCTTTAATAAAATTCTTTTTTTCCTTTTAATAAAATTTACTTTTTAATATCAATGGGACGCGATCTTTCGAAATCTTAATACTTACATATCTCGTTTTATTTGATCATATAACATAGATGAATTCGATTATATTAATTTAGGATTAAAATGTGTTTATATTTGCAACAGAATTTATTTATGTTACGATTTAATAATAACATAATACAGTTCGAATGTCGCGAATACAAAAATATCATCTAAGGACAAGAAAATAAAAGATAATAATTTATATATTTGTACATACACTTTTGACACTAGGTAAAGAACGACGTGTGTATGTGTGTGTTTGTGTGTGTATGTATGTTTATAAATCATATTATCCATGATATTATAATCACAGTATTCTAATTTCTATAGATTGCAAATATAACGCAAATTCCTCTCTACTTGACAAAAACTTGTAATAAACGAGAAAGAAAATATTTGTTTAGATCTAACTCTCCGCATAAGTATGTTAATACAGTAATACGCGTTGTTCTTTCACTTTTTTCGTTGTTGTTATTGTTGTTATCTTTTTTTTTTTGTTTTTTTTTTGTTTTTTTTTCTATTTCTTCTTATCCTTCTTCCACTCTTCCTTTTTCTTCTTTTTTCCTTTCTGTTTATTATTTACCTCATTCTAAGACAAAATAATAATCTTTGATAATAATAATGAAAGAGAGAGAGAAAGAGAGAAAGAGAGAAAATAGAGAAAGAG
>NC_062189.1:16609107-16616607 GCF_912470025.1 Vespa velutina
TATATATAAGATAAATAAGAAGTATGTGAGAAAATTTAGGAAATTAAAAACTATGTAGATATTTATAAAAAATTTTTCGTATCATCGAACTTTGATTATTCTTTCGTAAAAATAATTTTCACAGTATATTATAATTTTTATGTGTGTGCGTACGCGCGCGCGTGTGTGTATCTGTGTCAAGTATATAAAAAAACATTGTGTTTCTATTAAACACTGATTATATACCATATCTAATTTGATAATAAATTGTTATATACAAGATTAATTATAAATTTCTAATGTCATTCGGATTATCACAATGGATAAAAATTGTAAATTTCTCAAGTCCTAGTTCTGTTTTTGATGGTATTATTGTGACAGGGACAAAGATGACCGACAAACGAAGTGAGTTCTTAAGAAGCAAAAAGAGACTGTCTTTGTTCCATAAGTTACGACCTATTGTTTTCATTTGGAATAATACTTTCTCTCCCTCTCTCCCTCTCTCTATCTCTCTCTTTTTCTTTCTTTCTATTGAATGCTTTGAGTTTATACAGTTCATAATTATTTTACGATAATCTAAAGGGATAAAGGAATTTAAGTAGGCGAGATTCTATTATTTCGACATAAGAAAACCAATTAACTTTCTAATATATATATACCTATGGTACATATGTACTTGTGTAATCGATGAAAAATAATACTAACAATTTTATGTATATATATATATATATATATATATATATATATATATTTATAAAATTATTACATACACTATTACTGTTTAATTAAAGAAAATAATTGTTGACTAGTAACAATTTTCTATTTATTGCTTTGAAAGGATTGACGGATCAGATAGATCGTTAACATTTCTGATTGATCGAAATGGATTGGGAAAAAAAAAAAAAAAAGTAACAACGTGAATCTCGTATTTTCATTTCGACAAAATGGCTTCCTCGTACGTAGCTCGTAAAATAAATTTTAATTATTCGAATAACCTTTGAACGAATTAATAGTAGTAATAATAATAATACAGTACTATTGATAGTAGTAATAATAGTGATAGTGGTTATAATTTTCTATCTTTTCTTTTCTATGGCACATATATATAAAGATATAGACAGATAGGTGGACGTTAAATAATGAATAAGAAATGTTACATAAAGAATTATAAATCTGATAGTTTAAAACCACGAAACGATTATTATTCTTTGCCCTCAACTCTATATAAGACTCGTGGAAAGGTAGAAACGATTTCTAAAAATCATCCAGTCATACTTTCACCAGTATACACATATATATGTAGATATATATACACACATACACCTAAGTACGAATGAATTATGATAAGTACATATCAAATATTGTATAGTTGTAAGTTGATGAATTGTATATGTATTTGTATAAAATACATATACTTTTTTTCTTTCCCTTTTTTTATAATATAAATATTCAATATTATTAACCTGATAACACAATTAACAGCCATAATTATACATATATAGGTATTTTTTTTTAATATATAACTATTATATAACTTTTTGTATATACCTATATATATATTATATATATATATATATATATATATATATATATATATATGGAGAGATAGAGAGAGATAGAGAGAGGAAGAGAAATAGAAGAATAAAAATTGAACATTTTATTTATATATAACAAATTTTTTAATGAATTATTTATTTATTTACTTATATATAATAACTAATATTAATATATAATAACATATTAAATTATATATAATATTAAAAATATATAATATTTTGTATATAAAATATATAGAATTGGTTAAATAAATAAATAAATGAGTAATGATTTATAAAAAAAAAATTGAATACATATAAATAAAATGTTCAATCTTTTCCTTTCAATTTCCATTTTTATTTCTCTCTCTTTCTCTCTCTCTCTTGCAGATTTTTAAGAAATAGACAAAGTATGTCATCACTGATCGTCTTGACTTTTTTGATCTTAAATCGTTAACACTTCCAAAGTCCGTCAACTGTTATTCTTCCTCATAAGATATAATTACGTATCATTAACATCACTCAATTCTAATTTATCAATTTTACATCACAATTGTCCTCTGCTTATTATCAATTTTTTCTATTAAATTTCCGTATAAGATATCTTTTTTCTTTTTTTTTTTTCTTTTTCCAAGTCATTTCAATAATAAATAAAAGAGTGAACAAATAAATAAATGAATATACGATTCCTTCAATATACACTATATGTATATACAGTTTATTATCAAGAAGAGGAGAGTGAGGGGGTGGGGGGTATAGAGAGAGAGAGAGAGAGAGAGAGAGAGAGAGAGAGAGAGAGAAGAGAATATAGCGTATAATACATATGTATATTATATATACCTGTATATCTATTGCGAAATTTGAATTAACGAAGAAATTATTTATTTAATCATTCTCGAAAATATTTAAAAGAAGAAAAATAATGTGTATATATATATATATATATAGGTATATACATAACAATACATAAATATACGTGAATATATAAGAAGTGACATTGACTTCGGATTAAACGCAAAAGGAAAACAAAAAATATGAAAATAAGGAAGAGAGAGAGAGAGAGAGAGAGAGAGAGAGAGAGAGAGAGAGAGAGAGAGAGAGAGAGAGAGAGAGAGAGAGATAGAAAAAAGAGAAAGGAAGAAGAAAAAGAAAAAAATAAGGAGAAAAAGATTATTTACAAGAGGCTCTTGTGAAATCTTCGTGAAAAGAGCAAAAAATGGTATTGTGTAAGTGTACGTATATCTACATCAGTCTAGCCACATCTTTTTTATATGTCTCCTACAGAACCAAAGAAGGAGAAGGAGAAAAAGAAGAGTCGAAGAAAAAGCAGAAGAAGAGGACGAAAAAGAAAAAAAGGAGGACGAGAAGAAGAAGAAGAAGAAGAAGAAGAAGAAGAAGAAGAAGGAATAAGAAGAAGAAGATCGATGCGAGACGTCTCTCCTTGATTCTTTGCTTTTTCTCGTTTTTTATTATTCTTTTTTTCTTCTTTCCTTTTTTTTTCTTTTTTCTTCTTTCCTTTTTTTTTTTTTCTTCTACCATGGTGGTTTGTAAGTAATAACGACGAGAGAACGAAGGGTGAAATATCCAGACGAGTTTGAAGGTCGTCTTAATGTGTACCTTCTTCTTAAGGGTGGTTTTCTTCTTTCTTTCTTTCTTTTCCTTTTTCTTTTTTCTTCTTTGTTTTCTTTTCCCCCATCTTATTCGATTTACATTATAACGTTAACATTTTAATTGAACGTTAGTTAAAAAAAAAAAAAAAAAAAAAAAAAAAAAAAAAAAAACTTTCTCCCTCGTTCTTTTTACAAAACGAAAAAAAAAAAAAAAAATAGTTAATTTTTCTCATGTATATATACATATGAATGTTAAAAAAAAAAAAAAAAAAAAAAAAAAAAAAAAAAAGAAAGTAAAGATATTTGTTTGTCTCATTCGGTTTATATTAATTATCGAAAGGAGAATAATTTATTTGCTTCTGATTTAATTTCCTTTTTTCTTTTATATATACATATATATATATGTATGTATATATATGTATATAAACAATTAGTTGGTACAATGAATTTCTCTTGTAAAAATCATTACTTTTTAGTCTGAGAATCGAGGCGCTGCAGGAGGGCTGGGAGGTGAGGGTGGTGGGATACAGGGGGAGGGAATGGATAGGGAGAAAAATAAAAATAAAGATAATCGATTTATAACGAACCATTGTGTGATGTGATATAATATATATATATATATATATATATATATATATATATATATACACAAACACACACACGTATATCAGAAGTACGCGTAGAATCTATTCAAGGATTGATCCTTTCAGCTCGAAATATCGCTATTGTCAGAATTGCAAACCCTATTACCAAGCAACAGGACTTGAAATCTCCATATAACTCGAATATATATATATATATATATATATATATATATAAAACAATGGAAAAACAAATTAGGTATGTATATAAATAAATAAACTATTATGCATATGCGTAGATAGCCGCAAGTTGATGTTAGTCTCGCATTGGATTTATTTTACCTGGATATTCCAATTAAAATTATTTTATTTCGTCAGCATGTAAACGATTTGTTAATTTCCTCGAAACCGTACCCGTTCGATGGTTTTGTTTAAATGTTAACAAAATCATATTACAAACATGTATATGTAAGTATGTATGTTACGTGATTACATTCTGACTTGAACGCTTATGGTATGCGTGTACTTCATTTGTGCACACAGATATTGTACGTTCGATTGAATTTACATGAGAATTGTTTTGTTTTGTGGAATATGCTTTCGAAAAAAAAAGAGAGAGAGAGAGAGAGAGAGAGAGAGAGAGAGAGAGAGAGAGAGAGAGAAAGAGAATTACATAAAATAAATAAAAGGAATAAAAAAAAGGAAAAAAAAAAGAAAAAAAAAATAAAAAATGCAGAAAGAAAAAAAAAAAAAAGAAAGAGAGAGAGAGAGAGAGAGAGAGAGAGAGAGAGAGAGAGAGAGAAAGAGAGAGGAAGAATTACATAAAATAAATAAAAGGAATAAAAAAAAAAAGAAAAAAAAAAAAAAATACAAAATATAAAATACAAAAAGAAAAAAAATAAAGAGAGAGAGAGAGAAAATGGAATTCCATTGAAAAACGATTTTAATTGTTAATAAATATAACAATATAATGCTCGTGTCGGTTGCATCGATTCCACGAACGTTTTTTATAATATATTTCCTGTTACATGGCGCGGACGAAAAAAAAAGAAAACTGGCCGAAATCGAAAAGGAACATTACTTTTTTTGGGCCGTACACGTTCGATAACGGGTTTCGAACCACGTGTCTTGTAACGGTGGTACCCACTATCCCCAGCTCGAGTTTCTTCTTTCCGTTACACGTGCACCAGCTGGTCGTCGCAAAAGATATCAGTGACGTATTTTCCAAAAATATATTATTATTACGTTGCGTTCATAATAGAAAAAAAAAAAAAAAGGAAAGAAAAGAAAAGAAAAAAAGGAAGAAAAATTAACTTTCTTCACATAGAAATTTTTTAATAATCATGACAATAATAACAATAATAATAATAATAAATATTCTTTCAGATTTTAAAATTTGTTAAAAGGGGAAAAAAAAGTAACAAAAATAAGTACAATAATTCTTATTAAAAAAAAAAAAAAAAAAAAAAAATAAATAAATAAATAAATAAATAAAATTGTATCAACGCGCCAATGTTAAACATTATTTCTTCTCAGAAAATTATTATTCTCAGAAAATTTCAAAAGACCAATTTAATATTTACAAATAAATTGTTAAGAATCACATATATAAAGTAAGATTACGTACTTCGTGATTATTTTTCAATGAAAAGAGAAAAATATATATATATATATATATATATATATATATAGAGAGAGAGAGAGAGAGAGAGAGAGAGAAAGAGTTGGGGTGGAGTGGTTTGGGGATGGGGGCTAAGAGAGGGCGACAGATAATCGTGTTACGTCAGTGAAAAGAGCCGTAGAAATATCCAACATAATAAAAAAAAAAAAAAACACACGAGGCAATAAGATAATCGTATCGTCTTTTATCGCATCATCATCATCATCATCATCATCATTGTTGGCTTCTCTCGCATGAAATGTGAAATTTTACGAATCCTTTCGTGATTTATATATTACGTAAATATATACGTATGCGTGTACATACAATTCCAGTCATAAAAAAGCAAAACATCCAGGAAAAGTTCTTTTAAGAAATTGTCGAAAAGAAGGCAATTATATTCGAGATTTTAATCGTTTACACGATAACGTCACTTTCGTTTCGATGTAAATTCATCCACGACGCATTGAAATATATTTGTGTACAAAAAAAAGGAAAAAAAAGAAAAGAAAAGAAAAGAAAAAAGAAAAAGAAAAAAAAAGTCGAAAAATATGCGTAAATCTCAAAAAAATGAAAAAAAAGATACCACCGATTCGCTCACATAAACTCTTTGCAAATAAATACATACATACGTGTGTATAATCGAAAAGGAAGGAAAAAGAAAAAGGATAGAAAAAAAAAAGAAAAGAAAAGAAAAGAAAAGAAAAGAAAGAAAAAAAATTTGTCATAACCCACGTAAAATACTATCCGTGCAAATGTAACAACGGATATTCATTTATAAAGAAATTAAACATATTTCTTTCGGTTTTTAAGACAACAACAAAAAAAATAAATAAGGAATTGGCAACAAACGTATGTATATCGTTTGCTCAACGCAAATTCATCGTTTGTCGTGTTACAGACTTGGCCATCAAATTATCATCGAGGACGACGATACCTAAAGCTTTTTTCGATGTCTCGTAGAACAGCTGTATAAATTTTCTCTATCGAATATTCTTCCCCTCTCTCTCTCTCTCTCTCTCTCTCTCCTTTTTTTCTTTCTATCTTTCTTTCTTTCTTTTTTTTATTTCTTTGCTCGAAATCAGAATACGCATGCAAATAAGTACGAAAGTATGTACGTAATCACATTGAAACGTTTAAATACATACATACATACATACATACATACATACATACATACATACATACATACATACATACATACATACATGCATGCATACATACATACATTTACAATTTCTTTCTTTACGAGTCTCAAGAGAAACATCTGTCTTAACCGATAATATTTTACAACAGAACAAAAATTCATACGTACGGGCCGTAGTACAAACTCGTGATATATTATGTCTGTACACGAGACAGAAAAACAAAATGAATGTTGTTGATAAAAAAAAAAGAAAAGGAAAGAAACGAAAAGGAGAGAGAGAGAGAGAGAGAGAGAGAGAGAGAGAGAAAAAGAAGAAGAAAGAAAGAAAAAATCCAGTAAAGAAAAAGAAAAGAAAAGAAGGAAAGAAACGATTGTTAATGGTCGATTAAGAATAAATATTACAAAATAACTTTTCTTTTTATTATTATTATTATTATTATTATTATTATTATTATTATTATTATATTTTTTTTTATACTACGAAAGTTTGTATGCATATATTCATATTTTATTATTTTCTTTTGTTTCTCCCTCTCCCTCTCTCTCTCTTTTTTTTTTCATTTCTCATCTTCATTTTGGTTTAAGGCAATCTATCGCAAAAGCTCCAGTTGTTTCTGAGTTTAGAAAGCTCGCGCGAGCTTATCTCTCTTCTCGCTATTATTATAGTAGTTTCGCGTTGTACTTGTTCGTTATTACGTCATAAAATGTCGATGCCGTGTGTGTTGTTAACTCGTGATAAGAGAGAAGCATAAAATTTTCAAGGAATTGTACGTAATCGATTTTAAGAGAGAGAGAGAGAGAGAGAGAAAAGGAAAGAAAAAACAATTTTTTTGTTCGAATTAATCTAAACTTTGAATAATATGTTTAATATCTAGTGGGCGTTGCTCTTAAGCAATCAAATATGTATTGTAATATTACAAAGAGATATCGAAGTTTATATAAATGTGTGTGTGTATGTGTGTGTGTAAAAAAATGTGTACATTGTACA
>NC_062189.1:16624107-16676607 GCF_912470025.1 Vespa velutina
AGAATTTATATATATTCTCGAAAATGAGAACACTCTGATAACAGCTTTCGTACAAAAATACTTTTTATTCAAAGCATGTTGTCTATTTCGCTAAGAATGTTTCTAATGTTTGACCTTGAAACAATACATTATATCGAACGTTAGCAACATGGTCGTTATATTATTCGTATAATCCTAGGAATAATAATATTCCTAAGATTCGATCATTATCATAGAACGTCGAGTAAACTAATATATAATAAATTGTGAAAGGACGACGTTGAAATAGAGATTTTTAATATTTTATTTAATAATTTCTTTCACCCTTAATAATTATTAAATTATTTCGTATAATATTCCGTGCATGTGTATGTGTCTCTCTATGTGTGTATATATATATATATATATATGTGTGTGTGTGTGTGTGTGTGTGTGTGTAATATTGATTCGGTCAAAAAAAAAATTCATCAAAATTTTTAATACATAGCGGAAACAAAAAGTCCATATATATATATATATATATAAATCCATCAAGTACAATTCTTTCTCGTGATTTCATTTTCACCATGTATAGCTACGAGAGAAAGCTTGTACATAGATTTTTTCTGTCAGTTTTTCTTTTTTTCTTTTTTTACTATCGGGAAAAAAATCAAGAGAAAGAGAAAGAAATAAAAATAAAAAATAAAAATAAAAAAAAAAAATAAAAATAAAAGAAAAAAAAAAAAGAGAATTAGCCTGAATAGTCTCGCGGGTGAGAGAAAAAGAGTGGGTGAGTCGATCGATCTTTTTTTAGAGGAAAAAAAAAAACACACACACACACACAAAAAAACAAAAGAAAACAAAAGGAAACAAAAATCACCTGAAGAACCTTGCTATGATACGTATTAAAAATTTTCCCATTACTTATCGTAAAATCCCACACTTACGTACATACGTACATCTCTGATAAAACTAAATTCTTAGTCAAGAGATTTTGGATAGTATATCAAATCGATCAAGACACATTCTAGGACACTGCGGCAGTAACCATGCGTCTACTTAACGTTTCCGGCTTCGTCGAAAAGTTCAATGACCCTTCCGACCACCCTTTTAAATTTTTAGGCTTGAATATCCTTCCTTTCACAGGCATGTAAAAAAAAAAAAAAAAAAAAAATCACTTGTATTCTACGACTTTCACATAATATTCTCAAGTATTTCTCATCTTTGTCTTTCTCACTTTCGTTTTTTTTAACCTTACCGGTAAAAAAAAAAAAAAAAAAAAAAAGAAAAGGAAAAGGAAAAAAAAAAGAGTAAACTAAAAAAAAGAAAAAATCGACAAGTCAATTATTTCCAGTTATCAACGTTACGTTTCACATAATCTGACGAGTATTCTTCGTATTCCTTATCTTCGTCTATCTTGACGTAAAGAGGGAAAAAAAATCGAAAAAAAAAAAAAAAAAGAACAAAAACAAAAAATAAATAAATAAAAAGAAAAACATGAAATTACTAGAGTAACTTTATACCGAGAAAATTAAAGATTTCTTTTCGATTAATAATCAAGATCACGCTCGATTATTCCTGTTTATCAAAGTTACGACGTTTCATCTAATCTTACAAATATCTGCTCGTACTCCTTATCTCCGTCTTTCTTGATATAAACAAATAGAAAAGAAAAGAAAGGAGATAATGAAACGGAAATACAAAAACAATAAAATATTATATATAAGTCAATAAGGAGACAATTAATTGGTCAATTTTTTTCTTTTGGCAAGTACTTGCTTAACAATTAATACATCGATTAATAAGATATAATCGTGTTATTAAATTAAAGAATTATGTCCATAGTAAAAATCTATTAAAGAACTATGTCCATAGTAAAAATCCATGTATAGAAATGAATAAAAAAAAAAAAAGAAATTAAATAAATAAATAAATAATAAGAAAATTATGAGTTAGAATAAATGAGTGAACGAATGACTGAATGAATGAATGAACGAATGAATGAAGGAATGAACGAACGAACGAACGAATGAATGAATGAATGAATGAATGAATGAGTGAGTGAGTGAGATGGAAATAGATACAGTGAAATAAGACATACCCCCGTTCGATCGGTCTTCGTAGCCATTGGCAAGGTGTTCATGAGAGTCCCTGACGTCGAGGCTGTGGATGGCCTTGGTAAGGCCGTAACAAGCAGAACCGCATTTCCTGTCTTCATCTACTATCGTTTCCTCAACGTTAACCTCAACATCGCTCCCATCACTACCATCTTCGAAATAACCACTCTCATGTTCTGGATTTTTCATTTTGTTCGATGCTCCCCTTCTCTTCAACATATTTCGCCAATTCGAACTCCTTTTGACTCTTTTTTTTTTTTTTCTTCTTTTTTTCTTCCTCTTGAGCTCTTCTCTTGTCCCTTTTTCTCTCTCTGTCTCTGTCTCTCTCTCTCTCTCTCTCTATCTATCTATTTATTTATCTGTTTATTTATTTATTTATTTATTTATTTATTTATTTATTTATTTATTTATCTATCTATTTATCTCTCTATAATTATCTTCCTTCGTTATATTTTCATTACTCGATATTAGAGCTCTTTAATCTTGTAGATACGTCACTGAGCACACAGATGGGCGGTTAAAATCGAAATAATTAATTGCACTCTATAACGAATTAATTTATTAATAATCGAGTAATTCTATTTCTATTATTACTACTTTTTTTTCTTTCTTTATTTATTTCCTTCCTTCCTTCCTTTCTTTCTCTAGTTGATCGTTTATCTCCTTAAATATATATATATAAACATGTATATATATACATATATATATATATATATTTTTTTATATATCTACATGTGTACGTGTGTGTTGTGTGTGCGTGGAATGATCAAAGAGACAAATTCGTTGGCGGGAAATTTGAAAATCGATAGAATCAATTTTTCTATTTTCTTTTTTCCGATTCCAAGGAACATAGACTGTAGAAAAGAAAATAGCGAGCGGATCGAGGCGGGGGCTAAGGGTGAGAGGGTTGTAGGCGAAATAAAAGGGAAAAAGAAAAAAAGAAAGAAAAAAAAAAAAAAAAAGAAATTATTATAAAGAAATTAATCGCACACCTCTATAAATCTCTCTCGTCCTAATTTTTTCTTCTTCTTCTTCTTCTTTTTTTTTTTCTTCACGTGTCGCTTCGTATACGTGTACGATGTATTATTATTACTATTATTATTATTATTATTATTATTATTATTATTATTTTTTACTGATGTCACGCCTCTCGTCGATTACGATCATGACGCAACAACGTTATCCCTCTCTTTCTCGCGAAGGAACTCGCTCTTTTTCCGCCGTGACATCGACGTCGTGATTCTTTTTCTTCTTAAATCTTTCTCTTTCTTCCTTATCCCTTCTTCTTCTTCTTCTTCTTCTTAAATCTTTCTCTTTCTTCCTTATCTCTTCTTCTTCTTTACGATGAAATGGCAAAAATGTTAAGAAGACACGAGAGATAAAACGAAGAAGGAAAAAGAAAAAAAGAAAAACTGTCTACAAGAAGAGAACGTGAAGAAGAACGGAATAAAGTAGAATACAGTAGAGTAGAATAGAGTAGAGTAGAGTAGAGTAGAGTAGAGTAGAGAGTATAGAATAGAAGTAGAAGTAAAATAAAGTAAAGGTGAAGTAAAACTGAGCGAGCGAAGCGAGTTAGTGAACTGAACCGAACCGAAAGTGGGTGGGTGGGTGGTTGAGGAGGGGGAGAGAGGAGGAGTGGGGGGAAGAAATAAATGGCGAATTGAAATTCGATTCTAGACGATGTGGCCGAACGTGTCGTAACGAATTCTTTCTCGTTTCTTTTACTGTAACAAAATAGTAATAGCAATGGCGGTGATGTTGGTAGTAATAATAATAATAATAGTAGTAGCAGTAGTAGTAGTAGAAGTAGTAGTAGCAGCGCAACAAACAGCAACAGTGACACTAGCAGCTGTAGTAATACTATAGCTGCAATGAGTACTAGTAGTAGTAGTAGTAGTAGTAGTAGTAGTAATAGTAGTAGTAGTAGGTAGTAGTAATAGTAGTGATGGTGATGCTGATAATAGTGGTAGTTATAAAGTTGTATATGTGATAGTAATTCGTTGCCGACGTGTTCCAATTTCTTCGGACGTTATTTTGCCGTTTAAATGGCACAACACGCGACGAGGAAAAGGGAAAAAATAAAAAAACTCGTGTAAAAGTGTCGCTTCGAAGAGGATAAAGGAAAAAAAGGAAAAAAAAAAAAAAAGAAAAACGAAATATAGTTGCCGTTGGGGAACGACGAAGACGACTACGATTACGACGGCTACGACGAGTACGACGACGAATACGACTACGACGAGAGATGAGGTTGTGCTTCGTGCCTTCGTCGTTATCCTACTGACACACTTTCGTTGCGATGCTCGTTGCGCCGCTACGCCGTCGACCGATCCAAGAGAAGATGGTGGTGGTGGTGGTGGTGGTGATGGGGGAAGAAGAAGAAGAAGAAGAAGGGGAGGAGGAGGAGGAGGAGAAAGAAAAAGAAGAAGAAGAAAAGCAGAAGGAGGGGAAGAAGAGGGAAAAGGTGGGGTACAAGAAGGAGAGAGGGATGAAGAGAAGAAAAAGAAGTAAAAGGAGGAGGAGGAGGAGGAAGAGGAGGAGATAGAGGGAGGAAAAAAAGGAGAAGAGATTACACTGCAAGTACGATCTTTGACCTTGGACCTTCTCACAGATTTGTCATATAAATATACATACATGTACGATATTATTTCTCTCTCTCTCTTTCTCTCTCTCTTTTATTTCGACAATTTCTTACTTCTTATATTGGAATATTTTTTATCTCCTTTGAATCCTCTCATACGATCTTCCCGTTGGTCCACTGAGCTTTTATTTTTAACTGAGATACTTCTCTCTCTCTCTCTCTCTCTCTGTCTTTCTCTATCTCTTTATCTCTCTATCTCTTTTTCTGTCTTTCTTTCTTTCTTTCCGTTTTAAAGAGCTTTCATCAGGTTGTTTCATCTAATCCATATCAGAATGTGTTCTTATCGGTACTTTTCAAAGTACGTACATGTACTTATGCACGCACACACGACACACACACATACACATACACGCGTGCGCACGCACGCACGCACGCACGCACACGTACACGCACATACACACGCGTGGGAGAGCACGTAATCTCTTTTATAATCTATTCTTCCGGTGTTGTGTCTGGACAATCTAAAACTCTAAAGAAGTTGCTTTTATTTATTTCTCTTTTTATTTTTCTTTTTCTTTTTCTCTCTCTCTTTTTTTTTTTTTTTTTTTTTTTTTTTTTTTTTTTTTTTTTTTAATATATATATGTATATTATCTATATTAAGACGCAACAAGACGGAAAGCCGATTGAGATTAAAAACCACGTTGGGTCACACTTTCGCTGACAACGACGATAAATAGGTAGATAGATATTATATAGATGAAAGTTGTTGTAAGGCTTTTAAACACGTGCGCAATAATTCGTTCGTAAAAAGTTTGCCAACCTGTAAGCCTTCTAGGTATTCAGATATTATATTGAGATAAAAGGAAAGCAGGGGAGGGTGGCTGGGGAGTAGGGGAGGGGATGGGAAGGAAAAATTGCTAACCAACAATGATGGATGATGATATAGATGATAATGACGATGATGGATGATGGGATTGACAACGATAAATATAAAGAAGGTAAATATAATGTTTTTGTATACGCGAACTACCGAACATACAATGCGTACCGTACGAAGGCTCGTTGCCGACTGACTGACTGACTGACGTCGTCCCTCTCCCTACCATCGAGAGCCGCCGCCGCCGCTGCCGCCGCCGCCGCCGCCGCCGCTGCCACCACCGCTGCCGCCGTCGCCGCCGCCTCTGCCACCGCCGACTCAACGAGTCACCCTTCACCGCTTCGAGCTAACAGCTGATTTGGAAAACACCGAGGTCCGCTTCAAGGACGTATCTATGTTTTCCTGTCGCCCCGAACTTTATTTTCTATTTTTTTCTTTCTCTCTTTCTTTTCTTTTTTTTTCCCCTTTTTTTGTTTTCTTTTATTTCTCCTTAAAACTTATATCATCGAGCATAAAATCGATGTTTCGAGACGCTCATCAATAATAACTCATACTGTAATATATTACGCGTAATTAAATTCGATATTTGTATTATACATGTTCTTTCTCATTTTTTTTCTTTTTTCTTTTTTTTTAAATGATATCTCGTTTATCTTTCTTCTTAAAAATTCCTCATATCATGGGGGATAATTATTAATTAATTTGTTTTGAACGAATTAATTTCTAATGATACTTCGTAGAACGTTTCCGAGTAAAATGACGGAATAAAAGTCACCTGTCCGCAAAGCGTGAATCTGAACGACGGCTTGCTTCGTACGTGTAGGATTAATGAACGTCGTTCGACGAATCCACCGGAGTTGTCCCCTCTTTACGAGCATCAGGCATGCAAAACGATTCGAAAGAACGGGATCGCCCCTTTTGTGTCTCTCTTATGTTGTGCATGTACACGTACGTACTGTGTGAGAAACCTAAGTCCCTCGGCGATCGTGATTCTTTCATATTATATTTCGTGTCGCGAGATTGGCCATGAACGCGAATGAAATTTCAGAATAATGGAAGAAGAAGAAGAAGAAGAAGAAGAAAAAGAGACACGGCAACGAAGACGACAGTGTCGACTCAACCGAGAGCCCGTGCCCTCGTTGCATAATTTGCAGCAATTTGCGAAGTGACAGTGTCGTACCAAACGGTGATCATATGTTTTTCATTTATTACAAAATTAGAGATCGTTATTGAATTATATCTTATATACATATATATTTATACATATATATATATATTTTTTTTATGAAATATATATATATATATATGTACATATAGTTTTTTTTATGAAATATATATATGTTAGGTTGTCCGGAAAGTTCGTGCCGATTTCTGGTAGGTAACGTAATGACAAAATCGACACGAACTTTCCGGACAACCTAATACATATATATATATTTTTCTTTTAATGAAATATATATATTTTTTTTTGTTACGAAACATTTACGAATGAAACGATAGTGCCGTATTTATAAATAAGACAAAACGATCTTTCTTTGTGACATTACTTTTAACGCATTATAATTGTTCAAAATATAGATATTTACAATGCGATTGGGAACTTACAGTGCCGTATCTATAAATGTGTGTCTAACATTTTATGACAAACAATTTTTCTTTTTCTTTTTTTCTTTTTTTTTTTTTTTTCTTTATCTCTTTTTATTATCAAAAATTTAATAATCAATAGTTTAATACGATGATGAAAATAAAATAAAATAAAATAAAATAAAATAAAATAAACAAAACAAAACAATAACGAAAATTTCACATGACGCAAGAGAGATTTTCTCATCCGTCGTCGATAAATTCAGTTAAGTGAGGCTTGTATAAAAGCAGCACGAAAACGTTATCGTTAGGCGGGATAAACTGCGAAATCGAGTGGAACTCGATAAATCATGAAAGTATATGAAAGGCGTCGGTAGGGACACGTTCACGTTCACGTTCACGTTCACGTTCGTCGTCGTCGTCGTCGTCGTATAATTCGTCGTTGGTGAAAACACCGAACGGCACCAACCAGGGCCGTGTCCTTAGCATGAATATTCATTCACCCCTTCTTCCTGAACGAACATTACGAGGAACGATCTCGTCAGTCCTGATTAGGGTTCCCCTGTTCCTTCCGAGTGTCAAGTTCCCTGCCCTCCCCAGGTGGCCTCCAGGAAAACCACTTACATACGCATGCACAAACGTTAACAATATACAAATACATATTAACGAAGGAAATGAACAATTTTTGTTTTTGATTTTATTCCTTCACTTGCTTTTTCCTTCTCTCTCTCTCTCTCTCTCTCTCTCTCTCTCTCTCTCTCTCTCTCTCTCTCTCTCTCTCTCTCTCTCTTTCTCGAAAAATTTGCCTATACGAGACTTGAAATTATTTTTTTCATAAATATTACTATTAATATTTTTATTATTATTATTATTATTATTATTATTATTATTATTTGATTTTTTATTTAATTTAATTTAATTTTATTTTATTCTATTTAATACAATTAAATATCAATAACCGCTCATTCTTTCATTTTTCGAAAGCGCAATTTTTTCTTCCTTCTTTCCTTTCTCTTTCAAAATATTTATACCAGAATGGAAAATTATCTTTTGTTCACAATTATTATCGTTATTATTATTATTATTATTATTCTTTTTTTCTTCTTCTTCTTCTTCTTCTTCTTCTTCTTCTTCTTTATTCAACGAAATGAAATATCAATAACATTTTATTACATATCGAAAAAACAGTACACCGCACGTACGTCATGTTTTCGATTTAAAATTGCGTAATTCATCGCAATTGGTAGACATTCGAGTCGCGTAAGAACAATGGTTGAAAAAACAAAAAAAAAAAGGAAAAAAAAAAAGGAAGAAAAAAGAAACAAAAAAAAAAAAAATAAGAAGGCGTAGAGTCAATGGTAAATTTATAAATCGTAAATAATGGAGTGAGGGGTAAAAAAAAAAAAAAAGGAAATAAAAAAAGAAATGAAAGAAAGAAAGAAAGAAAGAAAAGAAAACTGAAGCTTCTCGTTTAACAATCTCAATTGGGGATATCTGTTATTGGTGTCGGAATAATTGAGATAATTTGCCAGAGTGGAAACCTCTCCCCCCCCCCCTCTCTCTCTCTCTCTCTCTCTCTCTCTCTCTCTCTCTCTCTCTCTCTCACTCTTTCTTCCACATCATCATTTTCTCTTTTTCTTGGTGAACTTCGATATTTCGCTTCGTTTCTTTCCTCGATACAAATAATTTATTTAATTTCTGACGTATTCATTTAATAATAACATCCTATAAATATACATAAATAAATATATATATATATAAATCTTTTGAACGTTGAGCTTATTAATCAGTCAAGGTCAACTAATCGATGAATAAAGAATGCAAGAGGGAACAATTTTGTCATCAAATTATAATTTCAATGTTAAAACGTTGACGCACGATTTTAACTTATTCTACCTAATAACAACAATAAATTTTATTATGGCTCGATGAAAAACTTATATTAATCGTCGTAATTAGATTTTAAAAATCAAAGATATACGACGATTAGAATTGTAATGGTAAAAGGAAGAAGGATTAGAATTAGTCGGAATAGAATTAGTCAGTCCTATTTCACAGTCAATATATTATGAGACTTTCTTTTATAATTTTGCAAAGAGAAGCTCAGAAATTTTTTTCTCTTTTTTTTCTTACTTCGCAACCCCCGCCTCCGCCCTCCTCCTCCACCTACTACTACCCTACCATTTTCTTTGACCCAGCGTAGGACGGTGAAACAAAACAAAGATGGACTATATTCTAGGATTAACGTGTTTTCAATTTTGACATGCTGCAATATGAGATTCTATCGGTTTAAGGACAGTGGGTAGGCACTGTTACCACTTTTTACTGTGATTTGCATTTATAATATCGTCTGTTAATGAAGAAAAAAAAAAAAAAAAAAAAAAAAAAAAAAGAGAAAAATAATCTTTGAAAAAGATCATTAATTGACATGATATATTCAACATACATATGTAATTCTTATTCGTAGAATATTAAAAAAACTTTGTAGAAGAAAAAAAATGCATTTACAATTAATGAAAAATAAAGAGAGAGAGAGAGAGAGAGAGAGAGAGAGAGAGAGAGAGAGAGAGAGAGAGAGAGAGAGAGAGAGAGAAAGAGATAATTGTTAACAGATAATTATTTAAGAAGATGATTAATTTGTACAGATCAATTATATTTACAAAGTATTTATACGTTAATCATTGAAACGTTGATCAATTTGTAATCTAAAGATTACATAGCTTTAAAATGATTTCCCCTGTGTGATAATTTAAAAATCAATATTCCACGTTGACGAATTTAAATCATTTCTACGAAATACATATTTTGCAGCTAATCTCTCTACATAAGTAAACGTAATATATATATATATATATATATATATATATAATGTAATATAATGTAATTATTTGTAATGTAATTATTTATATAACAATATCAATTGAATATGCCATTTAATATGGTATTAGGATTATTCTCTCTTAATTAGTCTCTTAATATATCTATGTATATATATATATATACATAGATATATATATATATATATATATGTAGAGAGAGGGGGGAGAGAAAGAGGGAGAGAGAGGGAGAGAGAGAGATAATGGTTAAGATCATTAATTGACGAGATTAATTAAACGTACGTATTGATCAATTTGTATTAATATTTCATTTACATAAGATCTGCCTTTAATAATGCTTTCGTGCGATTATTCCAAAATCGATATTACACACACACAGCACGCACATAAACGCGCGCGCGCACACAGTAACATTTATATCATTTCTACGAACATTATATAATAAGGTATAATATAATTTATATAACAAAAATAATTGAACTTTCATCTAATATTGTATTACGATTATTCTCTTCTAATATTTACATAGATACATACATACATACATATGTATATATTTATATATATATATATATATATATATATATATATATATACATAAAGGGAAAGAGAAGTTTAAAAATATTTAGTTATTCATACGAGAACGTCCTTTTCATTCTATTTTTGGAAAACATTCTCAATTCAAGTTCACCGTCCAGAGAAACAAAGCATCAAGGACGACCGTTACGTTGTGTACCATTGTTAAATCTTTTGTTCTCTTTTTGTCTTTCTTTCTTTTTTCCTCTCTCTTTCTCTCTCTCTCTCTCTCCCTCTCTCTCTCTCTCTCTATAGTCTTATTTGTTCGTATTTCTTCAAGAAAAAACTTATAGGAATTTCGAAAATAACTGAGAAACTTCCTAACGACATTTCTTCATATTTATTCTTTTTTTTTCTTTTTTTACACATTTTTTTTCCTTTTTTCCAATATTTTATACTTTGAATTATTGGATTTCAAATATGTATATATATTATGCATGTATGTATGTATATGTATGTACAAGTATATTTCTTAATTCATTTCTATGAAATATAAAAATATTCTGTTGTAATATTCTGAAGAGAATTCTTCATACGAAGGTCGAGAATTGAAATATGTAAAGTTATAAATCTATAATCGGTTAATCCATGATTTTAAAATGTCTTTCTAAAGTTAATATACCGGTAATCGGTTCCAAAGAAGATTTCTCTTTTTCGTTCTATTCTTCGAATTAATTGAAAAGATTAGCATATACATTGAAATGAGGAGATAAATAACAATATATCTTCTTTTCGGCTATTACCGGATATAATGAATTTCAATATACTTATGAAAACACGATAAAGAGAAAAAGAAAGTATGGAAAGGAAGAATTTCACCCATAAATATGCATATACATAGGTGAAAAATAGATAGTATATAAAAATAGATATAGAGGTAAAAATAAATAAGAAGTGTAAAAATGTTTCGTTTTTGCATTCCTTAATAATTTGTATCATCTACAATTTTTATTATTTAATAATTTATTAAACAATTATATACTATATTTATTGTACTACGATTTTTATAATATACAAAATTATTTATATATATATATATATTCAATATAGTAAATATAAAAAATTTTGAGAATTATAAATATATAAATGGTGTACCATATAAAATGCTACGAACTATTCTTATCTGAATATACCTATAAACAAATTAATATTTTTATTTGTAGCATTGAATAATGAATGTATGGAAAAAAAAATGATAAAAAAATAAAAAGAATAAAAAAAAAAAGAAAAATATAAAAAATAAATAAATCTTGTAACAAAAATACTTTTTAATGCTTTAAATATGGCCGTCCTTCTATATAATATAAAATATGACAAATTCGATTCTATAAAAATTCAATATTATTAATCGATTAAGGACAATCAAAGATCGTAAGAGAAACATCCAAAGCCACACTTTTTTTAATTTGATAAAATACTGCTGTGTATACTGGTTGATCATGTATATATTTATGTATACTCATAAAAAAAATATATACATATGTATGTATACATACACATATCTATAAGAGAAACGTATTAAACATAGTCGATGCAAAAAGATCGATAAAATGTTCTTAGTATCACAGGAAAGAGAGAGATAGATAGATAGAGCGAGAAGGAAAGAGAGAGAGAGAGAGAGAGAGAGAGAGAGAGAGAGAGAGAGAGAGAGAGAGAGAGAGTGAGAGTGAGAGAGAGAGAGTTAAAGGACAAAGTAAACAGCACACACCAAGTAGACACCATAGTAATACCGCTTTGAGGTAAACTGAGGTTTCGTAAACAGCCTGACTCATGCTAACTAATGCTTTTCCTCGAACGAGATCATTAAACTCATAAAATCACGCTAGGAACAACAGCAGGGATTAAAGTTCGACATTTTCATCCTGTCACTTTAAGAAACTCATTCTTATATTCATGGCGAACTTTCCCTTCTCTCTTCAAAAAATAAAAAAGAAAAAAAAAACAAAAAAAAAAACAAAAAAAAGAAAATAGAGTAGAATAGAATAAAATAAAACATTTATTTATTTGCTCGTTCAAAAGTTCGGAATGAGGATTTTGTTTACGACATTTGAATAATCTTAATAATCTTATTAACCATTAATTATACGCACATTTATATATAATAATAATAATAATAAAGAAAAAAAAAAAAAAATAAAATAAAATATAAAGAAAGAATTAAAGAAAAAAAAAAAAAAAAAAAAAAAAAAAAAAAAAAAAAAAAAAAAAAAATATATATATATATATATATATATATATATATATATGTGGGTAATATAAAATAATCAATATTACAAAAACATTTTGGTCTTCCTAATAAAAATTCTCTCTTTCTTAAAATACGACAAGAGAGAGAGAAAGAGAGACAGAGAGATAGAGAGAGAGAGAGAGATAGAGAGATAGAGAGATAGAGAGAGAGAGAGAGATACTGTTCCTATAGATATTGGAGATAGATAAAGATCGGCACTGAATAAGGAATCTATTTTAACAAACGATGTATGTAACCTTAGAGATGATTATTATTCGTTCGTGGATCGTATCTAACACCTTCCTAGCACGAGCTTCTATATTTAGGATTTTGCACACGTGTGCTAGTCGCGATCTTCAGGGCCAACTTCAGCAAGCCGCCGCTACGCGATCGTTTAAATTTTAATTCATTATGAACACGATCGATCTTTACCTACCACTTGAAATAGATCTTTTTTCTTTTTTGTAGTTCTTCTATTTCTTTTTTTTTTTTTTTTTCTAATCCATCAAAAGCGGCGTATTATCGCGTCACTTATCATTAAAAAATATAGATGACATATTTACTGATAAATACAGGACTTGTCCAAAGTCTTTGGGGGAGGGGTTAAAAAAGAACCTAAACGATTTCAAAAATCGATTATTTTCTTATCGACGAAACCTCTACGGGTTTCTAGTGGTTAACCTTGTAATTTTATAATGTAAACTTACTGGTAACACCGATAAAATTTGACAAATAGATATTAGACTAAAACTGAATCTCAAAATAGATCAATTGATTTTTTACAATAGTTTAAAGAAAATTTTTACGTTCACCTAATATCGATGAAATGTACAGAGGACAAAATATGATTGACGATTAATTTTTTCTTCGACGAGAGTTTTGCTAAGTAAATTTTAATTTTCTTAAAATTTTATTATAAATTGTCATTGAAACGAACGAACTATTAATTCCATTGAATTTAATAACTTCTTAAACGAATATAAATATCTTGATCGGATATAATAAAAATGAATATATCTGATCGAGAAATGTAAATTCGATGATCAACGAAAAGGCTAGACTCTGAGAGAGATCGACGAACGTTCGAGATTAATCTCCCCCTCTCTCTCCTTCTCCCTCTCTCTCTCACTCTCTTTCCTTCATTCTGAAGGTCACGAGAGCCAGTGTGAACCTAGAAAATTATTCTTGAGTAATTCTAACTAAAATCTGTTTTGTCTTATCTTTCTTCTACTCTGTGTGTGTGTGTGTGTGTGTGTGTGTCTCTCTCTCTTTCTCTCTCTCTCTAACAGCGTTCCTACTTCGTATTACGTAATACAATTAAAAATTAATCAAGATTTTATCGGATTTTATCATTGGATTGCACGATAAAACGATAGGAAAATATCGAGTTTTCTTATTTCAAAGTTTAACAATAACTACTATGTACAATTGATATATCATACATTATATATATTGCTTTATTATGTTTAGAAAGGGCTAACGTGAGTCATCTACTTTCTAAAAGTTCCAGAAAATTTGTTTGTCAGACCGTTAGGAACATTCATTTTATCTATCTATCGAACTATCTATTTATGGTATACACGTATGTGTTTATATGTTCATGTGTTAATGGGTTTAGGTGTTTATATCTGGGATTTACCGTGAGGGTGAAATTCAGTAGTGAAGTGAATCAACCCAGGGCCATAATATATGACTCGACTAAAGGAAACAATCGACTTAGTAATTCGCATGAGCCCTTTGTTCGCGAGAAGGATTCATGCTATCTGTTTTGAACTTAATCATTTGCATACACTAACAATATGTATCTTATATACAATCGCATTTAGAATAGATCAATAATATTAACAAGAAAGAAAAAAAAAAAAAATATCTAGATAAGAAATAAATACTATATATATAATAAAGTAAATATATTAAAAAAATATAAATATTATATACTACATATAATATTTATTTTATTACTATGATATTTAATTTAGGTTATAATAAATATGTTATATATGAAGATATATATATATATATATATATATATATATATATATATATATAAATTGACTATGATTTACAAATAAAATAAAAATAATACCGTCGTTTGACTTAATTCAAATCGTCAATGAAAGGAAGCTTCTCGAATCCATCTTGGTTTACCGTATCTCGACTCATTAATTTATCATCGAAATCCGATGGCTCGTGTGGTTTATTCGATGCGCAAAATCATTAAAGAGTTAATTACGCGTGATCACGTTGCATACACGGATCCGAAGTCCCGTCGACGTTCCACTCATCATACCAAAGGACTCGACGGAATATATCCGCTTTATGTCCGCCATAATGAAATACGCCATTGTTAAAAAACGGAAGAATTCAAATTTCTACAATCGTTATCTTAAATTATTTTAAACGCGTAAATAAATAAATATTATATACATTTGATATAGATAAAATCTATAATATAATAAATATTGTACAAAATATAATAATATATAACTAATAAATATATATTATATATGTACATATCTACATATTATTTATATATATATATATATATATATATATATATATATATCTTATTTTTTTCGAAAGTGAACATGCATACGCATTATATTAAATATGATATGATTTGAGATATAATTCGTTCCAATTGAGTGACGTACCCTAAATTCCTACATATATGTATCTCAATAAGTGTGTGTGTGTACGATTTTTATTATATACGTACACTAGCAAGAAAGATGGACGATAAAACAAGTTAAATAACGATATCGAAAGAATGGACAGTCATCAAAAAGACATTTATACCTGTAGCAGTTAAAGGTTATGTCTTTCTTTCATATTCCAAGCTTTCTTCGAAATCGACGAAATAAACGAAATAGGTTTTATATATGACATTCAACATAAGTAAATACTTACGTAGTATATCCATATATGAATATATATACACATACATATACATATATATACATACATAAATATATATATATATACATATTAGTAACGTAGGACGTAGAAATTAGTGAAAATGACAAAGAGGTTAAGTTAAGAATATTTGTGTCCTTTTTCCTACGAAGGTCGATTACATGAATACTGCTACGTCGCAATAGGAAATATCACGGATTATAATGCCGGATAAAAACGACTACTACCATACGTTCGATCTCGACTTGCTTTTTCTTCCTTTTTTTTCTACTCTCTCTCTCTCTTTTTTTTCTTTTTATATATATATAAAATATATATATATATATATATATATATATATATATATATATATAGACGATTAATAACGATTGTATGAGTAGTAGCGGCAGCAGCAGCAGCAGCAGCAGTAACGACACGCGAGAAATATCGACTTGTACTCTCTAATCTAATCTTACATAATTTAAGTAGAATATATATATCTCTCTCTCTCTCTCGACAGAGAGAGAGAGAGAGAGAGAGAGAGAGAGAGAAACTGACGTTTTCATGAGGATGTCGATACGAGTTAAAACACATATACATTGCAATTCATCCGTTTCAACATAGCTTTTAATTCCATACATTTCATAACCTATAAAAATCGAAAGTTAAGACTTTCAGTAAGGATCGATAGGTATGAAAATAAATGAAGCCCGAAATTCCCGTTTATATAAGTAGTATATTATATATATATATATATATATACATATATATAAATATATACGTATATATATATATTTATTTTCATTGTAAATATATTCCTCTTATTCTCATAAAGAAAGTATAAAACAAGTCATTATAACATTGTAACCGTTTCATAATAAATGCAAAAG
This sequence comes from Vespa velutina, assembly GCF_912470025.1. NCBI lineage: Eukaryota > Metazoa > Arthropoda > Insecta > Hymenoptera > Vespidae > Vespa > Vespa velutina. The sequence continues at coordinate 16,640,648 of NC_062189.1, forward strand.
CCACGGTTACAATATGACATATGCGTATGTATGTATGTATATATATATATATATAAAGAGATGATAAAAGCGTATTTAACATACATATATAAGATGAAGAAAAAAGATGAAGGAAGAAGAATGATCGAACACATACCAAACGTCAAGACGTGGGTGACAGTCTGCTCGGTATTCGCACTCTCTGGCATGTTGAGTGGTGGGGGTGGTAGCGGTGGACGCATGGCGTTCTCCATTCCCACTCCTCTTCTCTTCCCTCTTTCTCTATCTCTCTATTTCACTGCTCACTCTCTCTTTCTCTCTCTCTCTCTCTCACTCTCTCTTCCTCTTATTCTTTCTTTCTCTTTCTGTCACTGTTTTATTCGCACGTCTTCTCTCTCTCTCTCTCTCTCTTTCTCGTGCTCCCTCACTCGCTCTTTCTCTCTTTCCTTCTCTTACACGCTGTCTGTCAAAATTGGTTTGGCGTATCGCGTACGTCGTAGATAAAAGTAATGACAGTCAAAGAAAAATATCAAAACAGGATAAATTTTTCTTATTGAATTAATATACTTCGATTGTTCATATTAATATATCTTCTATCTGCGCGAACTTGTCAATCTTTATGGTTTTTTAATTTTCTCTCTCTCTCTCTCTCTCTCTCTCTCTTTCTCTTTCTCTCTCCCTCTCTTTTTATATCTCTCTTTCTCTATTCGTCTCCTTTCGAAAATAATTTTCTTTCGTATTATACACGGATTTATTATTACTGCCGAACGAACGGTCGAGTTTACGGGTTTACATGTCCGCGACGTAATTTCTGCGACGACGGACAGCGCTCGTCGTACGTACGTCGTCGTCGTCGTCGTCGTCGTCGCCGCCGTCGTCGTTGTTCGCCGGCTACACCTCCTCTTTCTTCTCCACCTCCTCCTCCTCCTCCTCCTCCTCCTCCTTTTTCTTCTCCTCTCTCTCCTCTTCTTCCTTTACGACGAGGTACGACGACAACAATCTTCTCGACAACAGTTACCACAAAGGATGATACACCGACGGGACAATGGAACTCGCACAAAATTCGCATGATACCTGACAAAAACCGTCTGAACTCAACGTCCCTCTCTCTTTTTCTTTCTCTCTCTCTCTCTCTCTCTCTCTCTCTTTCTCTCGCGCGCGCACGTCTAGCCAAGTATAACCATTATAAACGGACGGACGGACAGATGAACGGGGCACGTTTTTCGGTGTCGCGCGCCTGTATACGGTCTTGTTACGACCGTCTATAAGCATTTCTTATTGGTCGAAACGTTAGAACCAATCATAACGCTTTGTTAATCGGTGCGCGCCAACGACGGTCGCGCCGTGGCCCATTGCGGTATACAGTCGAACTAATCGCACGAGGAAATTGTGAAAGACTAAAGCGTGAAAAATTGACTGAGTTTTATCTATACTTTCTTTTTTTTTTTTTCTTTTGTTCCTTTTTTGTACGTGCATGCGTATGTATGTGTGCGTGTATGTGTGTTGTATTTTTTTTTTTAAATCGTTTTACCTTCTATCGATTAAATTTTTTTTTTCTTTTTTTCTCTTTAACTTTCATATATATATATATATATATATATATTCGTTGCCATGTTAAAAGTGCTAATTCAAAACATATGTGCGAAAATATAATATCGATCCGATTGATTTCTTCTTATCATTTCTCTTCTTTATCATGACCCATTATGATAGTCAAATATTGCTTATCACATAGTTCTATAATCCCATCGACTCTTCTCGCTATGCCTTTTATATAACTTAGAAGGAAATACGATATAATACGTTTCGTCAGATGTAGCTTGTAACATTTTCACAGTGGAAAGGAAGCGTACGTTGTTTTTCGTTAAAACAAAAACAAAACGAAATAAAAAGGAAAATAAAAAAAAAAAAAAATAAAGAAAAAAGAAAAAAGAGAGAAAAAAAAGATCGTTAAATCAAGCTCTCGTAATTTTTTTCGTTTTTCATTTTCATTTCGTTCGTCGTCGTCAAATCAATAATGTTATCGGAAACTATACCGTTTTGTTCGAAGTATTGGTATCATATCGTTATCTTACTGTGCCTTTGTTATTTCTACGAGGATATACATCGTCGAATTAAAAGAGGAATTTTGTCGATTTTTACAAAGGTATTTAAATATCCAGATGTTATCGGAACGGCGGATCAGAACGAAGGTACACATATAGGGATTATAGATTAAGTACTTTTTTTTTCCTTTCTTTCTTCCTTTTTCTTTTTTTTTTTTTTTTTTTTTTATAACATTTAAACGAAAAAAAAAAGACAAGAGAAAGAAAGAAGAACGTTATCAGAAAGAAATTAATTTCATTTGTAATATAATTTTGTTTAGCGTTAGACAAGGAGGAGACGGATATTAAAGATAACGAAGAGGAGGAATTCATGGAGTCTGCATTACCGAAAGATTTGAAACACGTACCTTATCGATATGTTAAACCGAACGACGAGGAATTATTAATAAGAGCAAATAAATTTTATGAAATAACGAATGCGAGAAGAACTGTAAGATATTTTAGCGAAGAAAATGTTCCGAGAGAAGTGATACGTTATATTATCAAAGCTGCAGGTTATAAAATAAGACTCGATATAAACTTTGTATTATACATTTTCTTTTTCTCTTTTTTTTTGTTTTTTTTTTTTTTTGTTTTATACGGATCTTTTTACCGTCGTCACCTTGCTTTCCCTTTTTTAGGTACTGCTCCCAGTGGTGCTCATACAGAACCATGGAGTTTCGTGGTAGTATCGAATAAAACAATGAAAAGTCGTATACGTGAGATCGTCGAAAGAGAGGAAGAAATTAATTATAAAAAAAGAATGGGAAAAAAATGGACGTCAGATTTACGTCCATTGAGAACTAACTGGATCAAGGAATATCTCACGACTGCGCCATATTTGATTCTAGTTTTCAAACAGGTTTATGGTTTCTTACCGAATGGAAAAAGAAAGGTTCATTATTATAATGAAATGAGCGTGTCCATTGCCTGTGGTATTCTTTTAACTGCCATCGAGGTATTTCCTTTCTCCGTATCGTATTACCTTTTTTTTTTTTTTTTCTTACTTTCACTTTTAATTTCTTCTCCTTCTTCTTTTTTTTTTTCTTTTCTCCTTCGCGACATATCATCCGATCGATATTTCCTTTATTTTTATTTCTATTTTTATTTATTTTTTTTTTTTTTTTTTTAATGACCTTTCACCGTTACAGTACACAGGTTTGGTCACTTTAACTTCTACACCTTTAAATTGTGGCCCAGCGATACGTGCTCTACTCGCACGTCCCATTAACGAAAAGTTGGTTTTATTATTACCGGTTGGTTATCCTGCGAAGGACGCTACCGTTCCCGATCTTCAACGCAAATCATTATCGGAGATCTTAACAGAAATCGAATAACATTGGGTTGTCTGTAATAACTCCCTTCTTTTTTTTTTTTTTTTTTTAATAAAATTATTATCATTATTAATCTGTCATCGTTATTGAAAATATCCGTTTAATAAGGAAAAATAGGAAGAAAACAAAAAAAAAAAAAGAAAACAAAAAAGAGTATTCCGTCTTCCTTGCAAAAGTAACATAGTCTCTTAGACTTATTTGTCAAGTTTGATCTTAAGACGTTGGCTGGCATAAAGTAAAATAAAAAAAGGAAAGAAAAAAAAAGAAAATGAGAAACTCCCTTCCAAAAAAAAAAGTTTTAGAAAGTGTCTCTGTGTGTAATTGAAATATGAAAGAAATTTTTATTACTATACATATTCTTGCTTTGTTGTTGTTGTTGTTGTTGTTGGTTTTTTCGTTTCGTTTCGTTTTTTTTGGTTTTTTTTTTTTTTTTTGTTTTTTTTCCCCCAGGAATGGGAAACGTTTACATGCACACAATAAAAAGTCCGCATTCCGAAGTTATACTAATACAATTTGTGTAAACTAATTTTTTTATCTTTTTTTTTCTTTTTCCTTTATTTTTATATATTTATTTGTATTTTTTTTTTATTCTTTATTTTTTTTTATTTTTTTTTTTTTTTATTTTTTTTATTCATTTTTTTTTTATTTTTTTTATTTTTTTTTTTTATTTGAATTTGCATACAATATGTTAAAAATAAGCAGTATAAAGTGTAAATTTATGATCTTTAATGAATAAGAAAAAACTGAAATATCGATTGCTCATATTTTAGTGATGTAGCTAACATACAATTCCATATGATTAGGCTGCCATAGCATTACGAAGTAAAAAAAGAAAGAGAGAGAGAGAGAGGGAGAGAGAGAGAGAGAAAGAGAGAGAGAGAGAGAGAGAAAGAGAGAGAGAGAGAAAGAGAGAGAGAAAGAGAGAAAGAGAGAGAGAGAGAGAGAGAGAGAGAGAGAGAGAGAGAGAGAGAGAGAGAGAGAGAGAAACGAAAAGAAAGAAGAGAAAAATATTTTCATACTGTTGAGAATACCAAATATCACCACAGTATCTTAAATTAAGTACACTGAAGATATAAAATATAAAAATACTGAGTTATAATGACGGAGAAAAAACGGGCATATATAATATAATTATTTTTTTTTTTTCTTTTTCGATCCTTTTTTTTTTTTCTTTTTTCTTTTTGTCGCAGTACCGTAAGTCTGTATCTCATAGCTATGCTGCTACTAATGGCTATGTCAATAAGTGTAAAAGCTTGAATATCATGATACGTACAGATAAACAGAGAATGTTCCTATTTATCACTATTTACGAAACAGATATTTATAATATCATGTATTGTGTTATTTTATTTTTTATTTTTTTTTTTCCTTTCTAGAATATCATTGATTTTTTTTTTTTTTTTTTTTTTTTTTTTTTTTTTTTCAATTACTTTGCTTTGCTTTACTTTTACTTTTGCATCTTCCATGATACTTGGATTTAATGTATCCAAGTTAATAGCGAGGAGCTAAGAGTTAGTATGAAAATTTGAGATCACCAAAAAGTTTTGTTGAATTTTTAAATATTATCTTGGTTTGTTCTTCTTCTTCTTCTTTTTTTTCTTTTTCTTGTTTTGTTTCATTTCATTTCATTGCATTTCATTTCATTTAGTTTAGTTTCGTTTCGTTTCGTTTCGTTTCATTTCGTTTCGTTTAAAATTGTAAAAGCAACCAAACATATTAAGTGTCAGTGGCTAAATATAGATTGATCCAGAACTAGGAGAGCATCGTTCTATTAATCATCATTTTACTTAAAACTAATTCATGTCATTTTGTTACAGCATTCAATATATATAGAGTCTATTATATATGTGTTCGAGTTCTAAAAACGATTAAAAAAAATACATTTGTCATATTTTCATGTATTATTTTAAGTTGAAATATTTGGACAGAAATATACATACATACATACATATATGTATATATATATATATATATATATATATATATATATATATATATTCCTCTCCCTTTATTTCATTTAAAACAATTAATCTCTTTGTCCGTTTTCTCGTAGGACCTTTGTTTGCACGGTCTGTTTTTTGAGAGAAGCTTATATAACTATTTGTAAGAGCTACCTTATTAAAAAAAAAAAAAAAAAAAAAAAAAAAAAAAATCCAAAAAGGCAAAAAAAAAAAAAAAAAAAAAAAATCCAAAAAGGCAAAAAAAAAAACAAAAAAGAAACCATAAATACACTTATTACATTTTTTAGCTTTCTGAGATCCAGCAGTGCCTGAGAGATGTATTTCTAATAAACAACGAAGCTACGTATAAAATTCTCTTTCTCTAATCGTTCTTTCTTATAAATACAGTTAAAAAAAAAAAAAAAAAAAAAAAAAAAAAAAAAAACAGGAAAATAAAAAAAAGAAAAAAAATTATAATAATAAAAAATAAAAAATAAAAAATAAAAAAAAAGAAAATAAAATAAAATAAAATAAAATAAAATAAAATAAAAGAATGGCAAACGTTTGGATATACATATCTCGTTATAGGAATTAAAATCTCTCTTATTTTGTTGTTTCAATGAGAATTGATAAGAATTCTTGGATGATGGGGATATATAGATCGTTGAAATCTACGATAATACTATACATATGGAAATGGAATCGAGTACGAGGATAGGATAGTAGATACAGTAGGGGGTAGGAGAAGGGAATGGAAGTGGTAATATGGGGTGGGAGCGATTGAGAGTCAGGTGTAGTGGAGTGGGAGAGAGGGTGAGAGGAGAGGAGGAGAGGAGAGGGGGGTTGGTTTGTATCTAAAGAATACTCTCCTAATTCAAAGGACAACCGTAGTCGCACCACCACAACAACAGCGATAGATAGAGAACCGCGTGACTTATCTACGATATCAGACTTAATCACGGCGATGAAATTCTGCTATGCACAGACGGCAAGACCAGGAGCCCTCAGGAGGAGATGCGAGAGGTGGAGACAGACAATACATGTGGTATCCACGATCACAGTCGTCACAGAACAGCAGCTGATCCTATTTCGTGTCGCCAAATATATTAATAATAGCGTGAGAAAAAAATTTTCAAAGAAAAAAGAAAAAAAAGAGAAAAAGAAAGAAAGAAAGAAAGAAAGAAAGAAAGAAAGAAAGATAGAAAGATAGAAAGAAAGAAAAGTACGAGCGAACAAATAAACAAACAAACAAAGAAACAAAAGAGAAAGAAAAGAAAGATAGAAAATTAAGAAGTCGCTTTCATAGATATTTAAATTAACGTTATACGACCAGTTTTTTCTGTACTAAGAATCGTAACGCGTATTATTTCGTTTTTTCTTTTCTTTTCTTTTTTTTTTTGGTTTTTTCGTTCAAAAATAACAAGATCGTCGCAATATAATAGAAATGTGTAAGATTTGCGTAAAAAAAAAAAAGAAAAAAAGAAAAATAAAAAACAAAGAAAAAGAAAAAAAAAGACAAAAACAAAAAATCAACGTGTATATATAATATACATCACATATATATATATACATTATTTATATAGTATATATATGTATGTAGACATATGTCACGTGAAACAAAATATAAATGGATAATCGTGCTTCGAGAGATAAAACTTCGCGTAAAACTCGAATATTGAATAATCCTGCTTAAATTTAAAGGGATGAATATACTCACGTCGTTGTCAGAAGTGCCACATATGGAGCAACATTTGCATTCGATACACTGCCACCTGTACTTGCGAACAGAAACGATCATGTTCGCAGTGAATTGCAAACATGTTGGATGCCCTATAACAAGAATGTATGCACGTCATGGAATACGCATGTGGGATGGATTAGGATAACGATTGGACGAGCAGAAAGGTGCCAGGACATTTATCTTGTGCCGAAGAACAGTGAACTCCAAGCTATCTTTTTTCTTTTATTTATTTATTTTTTTTTCCCGTTTCAAATGTACTTATTATTTTTCAATATATATATATATATATATAAACATATATATATGATTTTTTTCCGTATCCAAATCGAGGCTCGATCGAATATAGCGCATTACGCATTACACATTTGTATTTCATATATAAATATTATGTATATACAACAAGAAAGTATCTCTGGTATTATATATTTTTTGTTTTTGTTCGGTAATTTCTATTTTCTTTTTTTTTTTTTTTTCTTTTTTTGGTAATTATTAATTTCTAATGATTTGTAATTTTTTTCGTTTTTTTCTTTTTTATTTTTTTTTAATTTTTTTCCCCGGTTAAATTTTGTCAAATAAGTGCGAATTTTATGTCTTTCACCTTTCCTCAGCACTAAACGTCCGGAATAATGAAACTTGTCCATGTTTCCGCACATAATGTTTTATTTCATGATACTCGCAATTTTTGATGTTGCCTTTTGAACATATGTACTTTTATTATTATTTGGAATAATAGGTGGTAAGTAATAGCAGGGCGTACCTTGGAATAGTTCACGTTCTTTCTTGCGCAGCACAATATAAACGTCGCAGATCAGCACACTCTCCCTCGCTTTCTCTCTATCCCTTTCTCACTCTCTCAAATTCTCATACGTACTACTACGCACACATCATCATCATCATCATCATCATCATCATCATCATCATTATCATCATTATCATCATCATCATCACACACAGAGATCATACACATGACACACATCACACACAGAGAAAGAGACACAGATATACGCACCCATATTCATCCCTCCCTCCTTCCCTTTCTCCCTAATCCCTACCCCCATCCCCAACACACACGCACACAATTCATAACGTATCACATTTGTATATATATATAATATATATATTCATATATATAACTAATGTTACTCTTAAACGCTATATTTGTAAGCCTCATGGGTATTGCTTAATTAAAATTGCCTAATAACAAGTCTTCAATTTTATATAACAAGGAGGAACTATCTGCATGCTTTTTTTTTTGTTTTGTTTCGTTTCGTTTCGTGTGTTGGTTTCTTTCTTCCTTTTTTCCAGTTATTTTTCTTTTTTCTCATTCTTTTTTCTTTATATATATATATATATACCATGTGAGTTTTTCTTATGACAATCTAAGAATTATTTATTTTTAATCGGATAAACTGAAGCAAGATAGTTTTCTTTTTTGTTTTTTTTTCCTTTTTCTTTCCTTTTCTTTTGCTATTCTGTTGCATCAACTACGTAGCATTAAATGACGAAAAAATCGTCTTAAGCGCGCGGCACTATTGAATATATACATATATATTATATATGTATATATTGTTTTTTGCGTATATATATATATATACACATACACACATATATATATACATGTATATACGTATGTATGAATTGTAACGTATTTATTACTTTTGACGAAAAATTTGGAAAAAAAAGAAAAAGAAAAAAGAAAAAAGAAAAAAAAAAAAAGAACCAAATTTTTTTCAATCTTCCAACTGAAACCTGAAGAAGTTTTATAATATTTTTTTTTTTTTTTTCAAGAAAAAAATTTGATAGCTTTTTTCTCTCGATGGTTATAAGGTTGATTCAAGATTTTTGTCTTCTTTTTCTTTGCTTTATAATAAGAAAACAATTTCAAAAAGCTGCTTATATTCCAATATATATGAATATGTCTATAAATACGCATGGAATGCAGCATTTGTATTATAATAATCAATGATGTGTATATATATATGTATATATATATATATATATATATATATATATATATATATATATATATGTTCCCATTCTTGAATTTTGACTTAAAAGTTTGATAGTTATATTGTAAAGAAATGCTTTTGGTATGTCTCTATGTATGTGCCTGAAAAACTCATAAGGTATTACATTAATGTTTTATACATATACATATACATATATATATATATATATATATATATATATATATATACACATATATATATGCATATATATATATACATATACATATATACACACACACATATATATATATATACACGACAATATTATTTCTATTAAAAAAAGAGGAAAAAAAAAAAAAAAAATAACGTAGATATTTGTACAAGTATCAAAGCTTGTATAAAACTAAGCTATTATGTCAGATTTCTACAAAGAGACCATAATATTATATTATAGTCGTCACGATGCATTATTCTAGTCTCTGTGACACGTCATCAATATATTCGAATTCATACCTAATTGAAAAACATCTGACCATGAAAAATTTTCTTCTTGTTTTTCTTTTTCTTTTTCTTTTTCTTTCTCATATTTCTTTTTTGCTTTTCTTTGTTTGCATCTTCTTTTTTGTATATAATATATTAAGTTCTCCCAAAAGTTTCTTTCGCCCATCTTCACGCAGCTGCTTTAATCTGGCAGTGTTCAAAAACGAAAGAAATTTTTGAAACAATCTAATATATATATATATATATATATATATATATATATATATATATCATAACTTTTAAATATACTTAATAAATATTTGTGTGATATCATTCGATGACATCTGCTGATATCTAATCGTTCTTTCGTTCGATAAATTTTAATAAATATTCATGAAAACTTATTTTATTCGAATTAATTCAAAAGAAGGAAAAAAGAAAAAAAAAAAAAAGAAAAAAGAAGAAAAAAGAAAAAGAAAAAAGAAATAATAATTATTATAATGAATTAAGAGCAGCAAATATATAGTCAAAGTACAGAATTAGAGAATCTGGAAGAGAGTAATTGAAAAGTTGTGCCCCATGTTTTTACTATTGGCAGGAAGTCAATGTCTATGGTATGTATATATATGCCATTATTATTTCTATAATTACTTCTAATCGAAGGAGAAAAAAAAATAAAATAAAAAAAGAAAAAAAAAAAAAAAAAAAAAATAAAAGAAAATAAAAAAAAAATAAAAAAAAACATTATTGCAACGTACTCTACGATTCTGTATTATATAAATCTATTGTAAATTAAATCTATGACCCCATAAAAACGTTATTTACATGTTTTTCAATGTAGAAGCCAAAAAGCAATGAAGTTGCTGATATTCAATAGTTTTTTCTTTTTTCTTTTTTTTTTTTTGTTCGTTCATTCGTTCATTTTAAAATCAGTTCATAAGAATATTTTTCCTTTTTTTCTTTTTTTTTTTTTTTTTTTGTTTTTTTTTTGTTTTTTTTTGTTTTTTTTTTTTTTGTAGAGTACTGGCATAATTATTTTATCGGATATTATAGCTTAGCTTGTTAATAATATATGTATGTATTTATGTGTGTATGTGTGTGCCTGTACATCTCTATATAAATTACACTTGCTCAATTCGTTATACTTTCGTTTTGCTTGCCATTTAAATGAAACCATTTCTTTTTTTTTTTTTCGTTTTTTTCTTTCGACATGGAGAAGTGCTTTTTGATTATCAAATGCCTTCTATGGGTTTTAACAAGCAAAAGAATGAAAGAGGGAGGAATAATAAAAACTATATGTTATATGAGAGTAGTATAAACGTTACTTGTGCCCATTTTTCAGACAATCTTAATTAACAATCTCTATATGAAAATGATCAAGTTTGAAGAAAAAAAATTAAAGGGGGAAAAAAAAAAAAGAAAAAAAAAGAAGAAAAAAATAAAAAAAGGGATAAAGAAAAAAAAAAAAAAAAAAGAAAAGAAACTGACGACACGAAGGGGGAAGGCATAAAGTTCGTTTTTTTTTTTCTTCTTCTTTTCTTACAACTGTACCTATTTATTTTGATACTATGTTAAACTTTTAGTACTGTTATATGTGCTGCGCTGTTTTGCTTCTATCAGAGTATCTGGAAATTCAAATATGCAATGAATGCAAAAGATCCAAACACAACTTCTTGTTTGTTTTTGTTTTTTTTACAAGCTCTAAAAATTTGTCTCTCTCTCTCTCTCTCTCTCTTTCTCTCTCTCTCCCTCTCTCACAATACCAAAGACACATGGTCAATATTATAATATTTCTATATATATCACTTTGAGTATGTTGCTCTCTCTCTCTCTCTCTTTTTTTAGAAGTGATTCTCATGTGATTGTGCTAGGTTTATATATATATATATATATATATATATATATATATATATATATATATATATATATATATATATGTATATAATAAAGATATTCTCAATAAACCCTATTTAAATTACTTGATATAAATTATGTTTGTTTTTGTTTGCATTTTTCCTGTTTTTTTCTTTTTTTTTTATTTTTTTTTTTTTTTTTTTTAGCCTTTTTTCTTTTTCTCTTATATCAAGTATGCGCATTTTCATTTGATTTCAAACACAATAACATAAAGACGATACGATACACTGTCAAACAGAAGACAAATACATCTTCTTCAATATGTGCTCTAGTGATACTGTGCAACAGGAATTTTTAAAAATTTTACATCTTTCTTTTCTTTATTTTTTTTTTTTTTCTATTTTTTTTTGCTCCGTTTTGTTACGTTAGTCCGTTAAGAATTATTTTTAAAAAATCACACACGCCTAAAAAGATCTACGAGTTTGAAAATTGTACAATCGGAATCATATAACTTTTTTTTTCTTCTCTCCCCCCGCTCTCTCTTTTTGGTTTTTTTTTACTTTTTTTTTTTGTTTTTTTTTTTGTTTTTCTTTTGTCCTTTAATATTTCGTTTGCGTTGAATTTCATCTTTTTTGTACGTTTCTCTCGTTTTATTATTATTTTTATTTTATTTTATTAGTATGTATTCTTTATTTTATATTTCTTTTTTTTTTCTCTCTCTTCCTTTCTTTTCTCTTCTTTTCTTTTCTTTGTAAAAATCGTATCTTATAAACTAATCATTGAATTACAATAAATCACAGTTAATTTCCTTTTTCTTTTTTCTTTTTTTTCTTTTTTTTTTTTATGCCGTAAAGGAATTATTGAAAATTCCTATTACTCAGATGCGACAAGTTGCACCATTGACAAAGTGATGTTTTGCTTTTCTTGTCTTGACTAGTGTATATATATAAAGCTTATAACCACTTGACCTACAATGTGCGCAGATAATTTAATAGTTTTAATTATTGCACACACAATAATACATTTCTATGATCCTTCGGAATAATAACTTTCGAAATATGTCACACATAGCGACTCTGTAACTGTATACAACTCAAAAATCATTTCATTGATAACAAATTATAAACAAATTATAAAAATTTTCAACAAGGACAATTCTATTCGTAAATTAACATATACAATCAGACTTTTGTTTTGTAACAAAGCTTTAAACGGGCAAAACAAAAGAAAATTTTAATACGATTTAAATATTTCATTTCATATCCCGATAATTCTATCTCACTTTACTTATGCGCGTGATATATATATATATATATATATATATATATATACACATTTATTTATTTATTTAAAAATTATGTTAATATAATAAAAACTATATCTATTACATAATACTACAACATATGCTTCATAGCAAAGAAAAAAAAAAGAAAAGAAAAAAAAAAAAAAAAAAAAAGAAAAAAAAAAAAAAAAAAAAAAAAAACAAAAAAAAAAAAAAGAAAATAAATAAAATAAAACAATGCCCGTCGTATGCAAAACAAAAACAAATATTTTCTCAATTAGCTAAAAATATTTTTTAAGAACAGTCTTATTAATTTAAATATATTTATATATATATTTTATATATATATATATATATACATATATATATATAAAATATATTTATATACATTTTATATATATATATATATATATACTTTTACACTAATTAGAAATAAATCAAATTTTGTCAAATAGTCTTTCCATTAGAAATATTATATAACGTGACATATTATAAGTATAGAATAGATATTAATAATATTTGAAAACACTTATGCAGTTAATTTCCAATCTAGCAAAATCCCATTGATTAGAACTACTCCAAAGTCACGATTTCCGATTAGAAGTGTTCAATTTTCTATTTTGAGTTGCATATGCTTGTAAGTTTTGAGTTACAGATCGCGGTTAGACATAAAGAAAGAACATTTTTCTTTAATCAACCTTTTTTTTCCTTTCCCCTTCCTCTCCTTCTTTTTATTCCTCTTATTCGTTTTTAATTTTACTTTTAATTTTACTTTTTATTTTGTTTCTTTTTTTGCTTTTATTTATTTATTTATTATTTATTTATTTTTTTTTCTTTTTTCATTTTTCTTTTCCTTTGCTTTATTTCGTCTCGTTTGGATTTTGTTCTTTCCTCTCAAATTAAATAAATTTGTTAGGTCAGAATGTTTATCGAAAAGAAATAATAATATAGACGCGACTAATACGATTATCGAAAATATATCAATATGATTAATTATGATTTGCTCTGCGTGTATACTTGCGTTTGACTTTCTCCTCGAGCTTACCTGAGCGACCGCAATCACTGCAAGAGACCAATTCCTCTGATCCACCAGTTTTTTTATTCTCTCTTGCATCGCCCAAACAAAAGTCACAGTAGGGAGAGGGTTGCGCGGATTTTCCAGGCTTTTTCTCAGCAGGTCCAGGCGTTGGTGGTCCACCCTCGGGTCTAACTGAGGAAGGAGAAGGTACAGCGGTACCACCAGGAGATGATACTGCTGGTAGATGATCTTCCTTAGGTGGTGGTATAGTAGGCGATGTTGGTGCGATGGGCGTCTGAGCTGGTGGCAACTGTGCTGGTTGTTGCGGCTGCGTTGTGGCTCCCGCAGCAGGGGCAGCTGGTGCTGCGGGAGAGGGACTCGAGGTACTCGAGGTAGTAGTGTTCTGACGACCCCGACGTGTACCACCTAGTCACAAACCGACCACATACCCAGTTGCGCTTTGCGTCACAAGCTAATGACCATGCACACTGGCTTATATTGACAATAATTTATATTCAATTCTGTGAAAATGTCTTTTAATAATCGATTCAGTTATTCACATGATAATGAATTATGTTCTAAATAGTAAAATAATAAGATAATGAAAAATATATATATATATATATGTATATATATATATATATACATATACACACACATATATATATATATATATATGTATATTAAATCAAGATATAATTTCTATATATGAATGATAGAGAAAAGTATGATTATTACGCATCGAAACATTTTGTATGTATGTTTTGAGAGAGATAGATAATCGATATTATCATTGAATTTTACAATTTCATTTTCTTTCTTCTTAGTTTTCATTTTTATTTTAAATTTTAATTTTCTTTTCTTTTCTTATTTTTTGTATCCTCATTGCATATTGTTCCAATAACAGAATCAATTATTTAAACTCCACAGTTTATTTATTTTATTTTTTTTTCAGACAAACTGGCACAACAATGAAAAAGAATCCAATTATGTTTTTTTTTCTTTTTTTTTCTTTCTTTTTTTTTCTTTTTTTTTTTTTTTTTTTTTTTTTTTTTTTTTGTAACAAGATGCATTTCGATCAATACATTCCATCACCAACAACTATTTCAAAATACAATATCTAAATACTTGACTTAAAGAACAGGCAAACAAACTTTACTATAAATATACTAAAACACTACTGCAAATTTATCAAATTTATATTTTTTATTTAGTCAAGCTTCAGCATTTTATGATAGGAAACTTGAAGCCAAAATTGCTTTAGGAATCAAGTAAGCATCAAAAGAGCAAATAAAGTAATATCTAAAACAGTTAGATCTACCTGTAATTACTATCATGCTAAAAAATTAGGATATAGGAATTACTGATAAAAACACACACATACCAAACACTCAGAGACATGACTGTGCCAAAAAAAAAGAAGTTACAATTCAAAGGACATAATGGATCATCGCTTTTCTCTAGTAATGAAAACATTTGATTTATGCATTTGCAGAGGCATGCATTGCAAAGTATATCTAAAAACATCATATCGATTGATTCCTTCTTTACCAAAATATTTACTGTGAAAGACTTTCTCTTTGTGCACGTATACTATCTAAAACAAACCATTAAAACTTTGCTGATTCAAATATTTCTTAATTTTGTTCTTTTTTTTTTTTTTTTTTGTTCTTTTGTTTTCAAAGCTGACTTGGTGTAATATAAATGAGATGCTATATAAATCTGTCCTGGATGAGAAAATCATCAGAACTTACAAGACAAACATTACATTTATATATAACGGTATTTGCAACGCATGCATTTGCAATACATATAAAAATATATAATCAATTTCTTTATGTCAAAGGATTATTAAAATAAATAGTTGCATGGATAGGATAAATTGTAGATATGAGTAATAGGTAAGTGGTAATATGTGACGGGATAAGGTAAGGAATATTGGCTTAAGGGAAAGTGAGAAAACTGAGCTGATTTTGGCTCCAACCTGGCTGGTTCGAAGCAGCGGTGTCTGCAACGCTCCTAGGTTCAACTTCGGCAGGACTGGGACTTAGTTCCTTAGCAGGATCACCAGAGGAAGTAGAGTGGGAATGACCATAATGGTAGACCAGACCAGGTCTGGTTTTATACCGTGCGCTGCATACTGCAAAAGTGCAAATACTGTTTTCCCGCAATCCATCTAACGCAACGTCCATGAAAAGACAGACCTCTTTTAATGGATATTTGGGAAGGTTTCAGGACCGAAGCTTACGGGTCAAGGAAAAGGAAATTTGCACACCTTCCGCACCAGTACACATCCCTATCCACCTACAAATCTATATGTGGACAAGCAGTGAAGGAGTTCCAGCCCAAGAAGCAAAACTAATACGATGCAAGGCTTGATGCTTGTATACTCCTACAGAATGAGCTCGCTACAGTGTGAGCCAGTACATTATTGCTCTGTTATTGGCAGGTAAAATAAGTCTAAAGATATTTGGCCACTTTCATAAGCTCGCTTAAGAACAGACAAAATTGCTAATTCTTATTGACAGTAGGAGCTTACTATATGAGACCAAATTTCTTAAGATTTCTGCTAGTCTAACAGGAGTGGTTTCAAGAAGTAAACAGATTGCAGGCACATTCGAGTTAATTCGCTAGACTTTGGGTCTGAAAAAGTATTTGGGTCTAATTAGTAATGACTATTGTATTCCTTCAAAACTTTAACTGCTATGGAATTACTATTATTAACAAAAATTATTTATCAATGTTTACTAACACTATATTCATACTGGATTATTTCTCTTTATAAAAAAGTATATTATGTCTGTAGGAGAGAAAAATCAGTTTTAAATATACTAAAGATTCATAGAGGTTATTGCTTCAATTTGGAAAGAATAAAAACATAACAAAAGAAAGTATTAATATGATATTAGGAAAGTAAGTAAAGGTAAGTAAGTAAACAAAAGATTGGAAGAGTGTTAAACAAATTTGTAAAATATCGGTTGTAAAAAAGACATCTCCCTGTTATGAGTTAAACTTTACATTAAAACATCAAGATAAAATAGAAATTTGTGTTTTCTAAAAATCTATGACACGTTAAATAAAGACACAACTACTATAAACTTGAAGGAAAACAACAATCAATACGGTACCGATCACTTTTATATATCAAAATTAATACGAGACTAAAGAGCACCTTCCCACATTATAGTTCATTACATGATCGATCACCATCCCTCGGTGTAAGATTATGCAGTATTCAACACTAAAATATTTAATAATTTATTTCTAGCTTCCATCTTATTTTATACCATAAAGTAATTTTTGTGTACCTTGCAAAATTATATGTAGATGTGGTTAAAGTATAATAACTAAATAATGTTAACAAATTTGATAACGCGATGCGTTTGTTTCTTAAACAAAACAATAACTGACAGAAATAATAGTAATAATAATAATATTAATAATAATAATAATAATATTTGGTGAAACTGATAACAGGAGAGAATCATTTGTAGTTGTATCTATGATTAAACTTACGGTCACAAACGAATGGCTTATCGGAGTCAACAGCATCATAGTTAGTTTTCTTACGGCCACGTCCCCCACCCTAAATAAAATAATAAAACAATCGTTTCATTATTCCTCTATTCTAACATTTTAATATTATTAAATGTTCTGTCCAATATTCATTGATATTAATCAACAATACCTTTGTACGTTTGGTCCCAGGACTATCCGTGGTTGGTGGATGACTTCTGGCAGGATGATGACCACCACCTCTGTGTTTTCTCCTTTTCCTTTTACTACTGTAACTTTCTTCATAATCATAATCACTATCTGGATCAGGTTCTTCATATGCATCCATATCCAACATGTCTTGTTCATCATAATACCATGCATCTTTACTATGTTCATCTTTTAAAAAAAATAACAATTAATTAATTATTATTATTCATATTTAATAACAATTATCATAAATTCATATTATTTATTATTATATATACCTTTAAGTCCAACTGATTCTTTACTATCATCATTGACATGTGTTATAGTCTCTACACCTTCAGATCCATCTTCTGTGTCACCTCTCGGTCCACGTTTTGGATGTAAATAATGCATTAAATATTGACGCCTCTTTTTCCTCCATCGTTTGCTTGGATATGTATAAATTTGTCCGTGTAATAATCCCGGTAGTCTTTCTCTCGAGGACATAAAAAGCGTAGAATGATTCTGCGCTACACCTAAAAATTTTAACAATGATAAATAACATATTATCAATATGTATAAGAAACATTAATTAAATTCTTTATTTTACAATAAAATCATTATAACATCAAATTGTCAATACTGATAAGTTCGGCCTTTGTAAATATTCATTTACATTCATAAGCAAAGTAAATTTTCTATCGGATCAATAAACGTATCTTATAAATAAATTCACACGTGCACAAACGTTGGGCAAACAAGTTGAAAAAAAAAAAAAAAAAAAAAAAAGAAAGAAAAAAAAAAAGAATATATATACATAAATATTTACACATATAAAATATTTCAATTTACCCGTCTGTGAGTCCAGAAAGGGCATACGTAACCTCCTTTCTCGGCATAATCGACTGTTATAATTCGACGAGTTTTCAATGGCTTCCCTGTATGCAGTGTCATTGAGAAAACTAAGAAAGAGAGAGAGAGAAAAAAAAAAGAAAATATTCATAACAAATAACGTTTTTATATATATATATATATATATATTTCCTCAATTTATATGAAATAATGATATTATATTGAAGATAATTTCTCTACCTTTCTATTTTAAGTAAATTACTTTCGTTAACTACTTGAATAATTCCATGAGAAGCAGGAGAGATAGCAACAGCTGTCATCTTTGAGCAAGCCTCTGCTGCTCCTACTTTGCCGCTTGGACTCCTTCTTTTCGGAAGTGTAACTAACATAGTCAAGTGTAAAAAATCATTACTTCCGGTAATATCTACATAAATCATTACATACACAATATTTAGATATTTTTATTTTTTTTTGAACTTATTTTCAATCTTATAAATTTTCAATAAATAATTTCTTATAATTTTGTATGTAATTTTTTTTTTCTTTTCTTCTTTCTCTTTTTTCTTTTCTTTTTTTTTCCTATTTTTTTTCTTTTTTTTTTTTTTTTATTACGATTATATCATAGTTCGTAATCGTAATGCATTAAATCAAAAACTTATATTGATTCGTGATACATACTATATTATGCTTCTCTATCGTAAATTTTATAATCAAATAATGTAATATCAGAGAAAATTATTTATCTCTTTTAATGACACATATTTATTTATTTTACAACTCGTTAATTATAATTTGATATATCATTTTCTTATTAATTTTACACGTAATAAATATTAAGTACAACTCTTAATGTGACGGATATAGAAAAGTGATGGGAGACAAGTATTAAATCAAATGAAAAAGCGATTGTGAGTTTTATTTGAATAGTGCTTGATAAAGGAATCAAAGGAGAGAGAAAAAAAAAAAAAAGAAATAAAAAATAAAAATAAAAAGAAAATTAAAGATCACATTTGTATTCAATGGTAGGAATCAAAATGGTTACTATATACTATTTTCAAAGATTCTTATTTGTCTTTTCTCTTCTTTTTTTTTTTGTTTTTTTTTTTTTATGTTTCTTATAAAAATGCTGGAAATCCTTTCTCTGAAGACTGGAGTGCATTTTATTCCTAAAATGTATTCAAAGCAGTTATACACGTTATCAACGTGTTAACTACTTGTAAATTATGGAGCACAGCCATTGAGATGAACATTTCAAATCACAAACTCATAATATTATATCATATATTGATTATGTGAAAATGTAAGCAATCAACATCTATTTTCTCTTTCTATTATTTCAATTTTAACAAGGCAACTTGTTGAGCTATCCTTTTGAAAATTGTATGTATGTACTTTTTCTTTTTTTTTTTTTGGGTTTTTTTTTTTTTTTTTTTTTTTTTTTTTTACAAGACACATTCCTCTTGTTTGTTTTTTTTTTTGTTTCTATCTACTGCAAAAGATTATCGTTTTATGATGCTGAATTACAATGTGAAGTTCCATAATTGAATACCAAAGTTAGGATATGGCAAAAACTTTTCATAAATATATTATGTCATATATGAAATATTGTGAATTCTAATGATCTGAAGCACTTTTTTTTTTTTTTTATTCCTTATCCCCTTTCTTTCTGTTCTTTTTCTTTTTTCTTGTTGTCTTTTTTTCTGGAGGGGGAGTGGGTTTTCCTTATATGCAAAACATGTTTCTTAATCAGACACTATTACACTTCTGTTCAGACTATAATGTTCTAATAAGAAACAAAAGGATAGATTAATCTTCGTTTTCTTTTCTCTTCTTCTTCTTTGTTTTTTTCCTTTTTCAAATGAGCTGTTTATATAAATTTGTCACTTAATAATTATTCGCGTACGAAAAAACATACTAAATTATTTCCCTCTTCTGTATACCTAACTAGCTAATTATATGAAATATTTAAGAATATATATATATATATTGCAGAAAAGGATTTATTCCAATATTTTAAAGTGCATTAAGATCGTATCTTATAACTTTTTCAAGCTTAGTGATATTACCTACATATAAATAAATTGTCTTGATAAAGAAAGTAGATTTATTGAAACCTTTCCTCGCAGTTACGGTCTTTCCTTTCTTTAAATAATTTAAACTTTTCGATTAAATCCTCCGTTTTAATTTCACCGTGAACAACGTTATCTCTCGTACGAACGTTCACAGTTCCTGCGTTTCGTTCTTTCTCTCCAACAACTGAAATAAAAGAAGAAGAAAAAAAAAAAAGAATAAAGAAGAATAGTGTTATATTTTTAAAAGAGATAATATGATTATTAATGATATTAGAATATTTTAATATGTACCAAGTATAAAGTTAAATTGTGCCAATTGAGCATTACGAATTTTTTTGTTCATCGTATCACTAGAATCAGTATCAACTTCTGCATTAAAACCTGCCTCCCAAAGTTTTGTTTTAACTTCAATCGCATATTCCTCAAAAGGTGTTCCAACAGGAATCACCATTACTTGTCTTGGTGATAGCCAAAATGGCCACTTTCCTGCATAAGATTCGGTAAGGATAGCGATCATTCTTTCTACAGAACCCAATATAGCTCTGTGAATAATTACTGGCCTTGTCTTTTCGCCTGATTCACTGGAAAATAATAATACATATTATATACGATATAATGATGTAAATATTTTATGACAAACTTATATTCAGTTTCACAACTTACTTGATGTACGATAAATTAAATCTAATTGGCAATTGAAAATCTAATTGTATCGTAGCACATTGATGTGATCTTTTTAAAGCATCCATAATTGTTATATCAATTTTAGGACCATAAAAAGCACCATCCTGAGGATTTATTTTCCACGATTCTCCAAAAGCATTTAAACTGTCCTCCAATGCTTTTTCTGCTAAATCCCAAAGAGCCAAATCTCCCAAATATTTTTCAGGGCGCGTAGATAAACATAAATTAAATGTAAAACCAAATACAGAATATACATGACGTAGGAAATCCAATGCTCCTAACATTTCATCCTTGATTTGATCTATCGTGCAAAATATATGTGCATCATCTTGTTGAAAACGTCTAACTCTAGTAAGACCGGTTAATGCGCCAGATAATTCATTACGATGTAATACACCAAAATCTGCCATTCTTAAAGGCAATTCACGCCAAGATCTATTTCGTACGTCAAAAATCATACAATGACCTGGACAATTCATTGGTTTTAATGCAAACGTTTCCTTCTCAACGTCAAATGAAAACATATTATCTGCATAATGTTGCCAATGACCAGAAGTTTGCCATAATTTACTATTATAAATATTAGGGGAGACAACCTCTTGAAAACCTCTCTTTCTATATTCACCACGAATAAATTCGATTAAAGTGTTATAAATATAAGCGCCACGTGGTTGAAAGAAGCAAGAACCCGGTGAAAGTTCATGGAAAAAGAATAATTCTTGTTCCTTTCCAATTTTTCTATGATCACGTTTAGCAGCTTCTTCTTGAAATTTTTCCCATTCTTTCATTTGTTTAGTATCAGGAAAACTTATTCCATATATTCTTTGCAATGATTCTGCTTCCGCATTACCTTCCCAATAGGTTGAAGAATTTTTGGTAACTTTAATAGCTTTAACTTTTCCCGTATGCCTAATATGTGGACCTCTACATAAGTCGATCAATGGGCCACATCTATAAACCGTAGTAGTAGGAGTATGTACTTTATCATTTAAAATTCGTATTTTAAATTCATTATACTTGAACATTTCTAATAAATCTTCCTTTTTCATTTCGAGCCTTTCAAATGGTTGCTTTTCTTTAACTATTCCCTTATATAAAGTTTCCAAAGAAGGAAAATCTAAATTAGATATACCTTTATCACCAAGGTACATGTCATAGTAAAAACCATTTTCAATTGGAGGTCCATAACATAAACAACCACCATATATTCTTTCCATGGCTTCTCCAAGGATATGAGCACTAGAATGCCAGAAAACTTGTTGTGCGTCTGGATCGTCGAATTTAAGAAGTTGAAGTTTACAATTGTATTCCAAAGGTCTATCGAGATCCCAAAGTTCATTATTAACCTTTGCTATTACAATACTATCCGATAGTCCTTGACTAATATTCCTTGCAATTTCATATGGTGTAGTACGCCATGATTGGCAGGTAATTTCTTTCCCATCTGGAAGCGTCACAATTATCTCTTCTGATTCTTTATTAGCAATTTCAGCATCGTATTCAGCTTTTAATTTATCCCATAATATTATACGTTCCTATGATTACATAGATATATATATATATATATTATATAAAGCTTAAAAAATATAATAACAGGTAAATATTATTAAAAATATTTGTCTAAATTATTTACTTGTATATATTCAGGCCATGGATTTAATTCACAAATTGAATTCTTTTCAACTGCAACTTTTTTCTCTTTTCCTGGCTTCATTTTTGCCTGTAAAAAAAGAATGAGAAAAAAATATACAAACGATCAGTAAACTATATTACGAATAAGAAATAAGGAAAGGAAAGGAAAGAGAGAACAGAAAAAAAACAAAATTATGCTTCTGTCTTTTTACGAAAGTAAAGGAAAAATCGTCAAGATGTGTCGTTGCAAGTGTTAAGAAAACGAATATTAAGGTTACGTCAGATTATTGATTCATATGTTACAATAGATGATACGATAGTAAACAAAGACGAGGATAAAAAAAAATGTTATTTAATGATTAAAAATGATCTTTGTTTTTCTTTTTTTTTCTTTTTTTTTTTTCTTTTTTTTTTCAATACACGATAGTTCCATAAAATAATAACAATATAACTTTATAACAAACCCAAGCGTACTTCCGTCTAGTACCACTGTAAATGATCCTATAACCGTAAAATCGCAAAGACGTCAACATGATTTTTAAAAATTAAAGATATAAACGAAATGATAATTATATGACCCGTGCCTTTTCTTCCTTAATATTTAAAGTTTGCACATCGGATGATACCACGTTGTCAACCATGTTGTATTCACACTATACTTATTTGTTCTATTTAAATCTTTTTCACCGTTGTTCGTCAATTATATATAATAATTTCTCTAGAATGATTAAATTTAATGAAAATTATGATAATTATAATTCATATGTTATAATATAAATCAATCGATGATCGTATAATAAATGTATATTTTTGTTAAATCTGTTATAACAATATGATTCACCATTAAAGCTGTCCATTACCTTTTGTTCGAAACGTGTAACGTGTCCAGCCACAGGTATGGACAAATTATGAACAACGAATAAAATCGGTGAACGTTGTCTTCACTATTATCGTATTAGAGTATAAATTTGTGTTGATTATTTTTCTTTTACGCGTAAATAACGAGACTGATTTTGTATAGGTTAAAGTAAATAGTTCAAGTAGACTATGAACTTACACTTTTCAGTCACTTGTATGTATAATCTATCATTGATGGTAACAGCATATGTCTCTCGTGTGATTCGTACTAAATAGAAATGTCCTTACGTATTTATTTCACGATAAAAAGCATAAAGATAATTAATACATTTAATATAATTAATATAATTAATCAACTTTTTACGATTCATATATTTCGAAATATTACGATTATAAAATTTGATTTAAATAAATATATTTCTTATACGAGATATATATATATATATATATTAAAGTTCCAAATTATTAAAAAAAAAAAAAAAAAAATATATGCCGATCCTGCCAGGATTCGAACCTGGAATCTTCTGATCCGTAGTCAGACGCGTTATCCGTTGCGCCACAGGACCATGTTGAACATTCTATTATTTATATGGTTAATAAATTAAAATTATTTATTGTAATTTAATATAATTCAATTATTTTACAAAATTTTTATTATTCTTACAAGTTCTCCGTACTAATTATAATAAACGGAAAATATTAATAAAAAGTCTATCATAAAACAAAAACATTTATCTTTGTGATAAAAAATAAAAAACAAGTACTACGATACAAATTGGAAAGAGAATATAATTAATAATAAATCAATGCTTTAATTGGATTTATAAATATAAAAAAAAAAAAAAAACCCTTTATTGCTTTAATATAAAGGAAATCACTTAAGTTACAGTTTGAAAATTAAATCTAAACTCTTGCGAGCTATTCTTATCAACTATAGATCTATCATTATTTAATGAATCATGAGACTGTTCATTTAGTTCACTATCACTAGTATTAACAGAATTCTGTTTTACATTAGTAGAAGCTTTTCGTAAGAACACAGATTTTTTATATAAATTTGGCTTATTTGTAAATTTAACTGATGCGACGTGCTTAATAAGTTTCTGTTCATCTTGGATCATTTTCTCTCTATAATTTCCTAATTTATTTCTCATAATTTGTCTCTTTTTTATCAAAGGCGCGCTATTACTTTTTAAAGTATTCAAACTTTTGGAAATATCCTGAGCTTGTTTCATTTGCACTTTTCCTTTCTCTAAACTCGATTCTAATTCTTGAATGCACCAATAAAGTTCTAATACAAATTGATCCTCGGCTTCTTGATTTAATCCGCTTACTGTTTCTACGCTGGAAGATGGAAGATCACTCTTTACTTCTGAATTTGTTTCCACATTTTTTTTTTTAGAAGATATCCTGTTATTCTAAAAACACAATTGATTTATTTTAACAATAACAATCATTTTCATATTCATTGCATATTACATTAATAATTGTTAACAAATCTTTAAAAATAAACTTGCAAATCATTAACAACTAATACATATTATATATTACTTTTGCTTTTGGTTTCATTGTGATACACAATAAAAAATATTCTGTCACAGAGTGCGTAATACGTAATTTGTAGGTTATATGATCAGATAGCAAAATGACGTCTTTCAACAAACTGCAATAGTCGCCATTTTGGTGTGACGATCAAATAAAATGAGAATAACGTCAGAAGAAAAATCTCAAAGTTGATTGGTCGCATTAGTTGTATAGCGAATCGTTTATTGGCTCGGCTTTGTTGCCGTTTACAATAGTGCACCAATGGCGATAGCAAATGCTAGTACCATGGTGAGATTTCGATTAGTGCGTAGTACGCGCCATCTCTGTTTTTGTTGATCAGAGTGCCTGTTTATCACATGTGTTTAGAAGAATAATGCTACGGTGTACAAAAGTGTAGAATATATTTTTATTATTTTCCGTATTCTGATGAGTTTTGTTTGGATTGATTATTGTTTAATACACATTAATACACGATTTTCGTTCTTCTCGTTGAGTTCATAATTTGACAGATTAATATCTTCCGATTCGAATCGAATCGTAATATCGTTAATTGTTTACATTATCAGAGATTTGAGATTTGCTGTTGCATTGATATAAATTTCGAGAAAAAAATTGAACAACCAGGTCCACTTTGTTCTGACTCGATAACTTCTATTATTTTGATATAATTAAAGGTAAATTCTTTTGAGTTAATAGTAATTATACGATAAGTGACTTAAGAATAAAATACATCTTCTGATTGCAGATGATACGTTCAAAAAGTGATCTCTGTCGTAAATCAGATTGCGTCGTCTTAATCTCATATGAAAATGGATGAGTGATGAAAGTTTGATGATCATCAACAAAAAAAGTTCATATTCCTTGAAATGGAGACATACCTCATATAGCAGGTATGTAACAAAGATGTAACTAATAGTTATTAATTTCATTATAAAATCAAGATAGATAATTTCTATCATAATTCCTATTATTAGTAATCACATATATTGATAAAACAAACTTCACTAATGATATTCACATTTGAACAAAATAATTTTTCTTTGTTAGTCCATAACGAATGATTATATCAATTGTCCGATATAATTAGTTATTGAAAAATGAATATTAAACTTTAAATCAGAATATTTCTCTGATTACTGCAATTTCACAATTTTGCAGTTTTGTATAAGACAAGCTACAATTTATTTTTGTTTTGAAAATATTCGAGCATGTATTATTTGATAATATTTTAAATATCAAAATAATAATCGAGTATAATTGAAATTTTTCAGAATTGTTACGATATAGTCGGAGCTTCTAAGAAAAAGTGAGACGTTATCAGTATGAGCATTGAATTAAGATCAACAAGTAAATTTAATTTCTTTCATGGTATTATTCAAATCTAATATAACATTGAATTGTTGATGATAATGAAGTCAAACGAAAGAGTAGTTGTAAGAGGAATAAACGTTTGTCAAAAGGATCATCAGCGATGATGTATTCGAGTAAAAGCGATCGAAAGGGATGGGGAAAAAAAACGAAAAAAGAAAAAAGAAAAAAATAGAAGAAATAGAAAAAAAAAATAAAAACCTCTTAGAGTAACTAGGAAATATGATGAAAAGAGAATCGAATTAATTCGACAGTTTATTACATTCAGTGTGCCGGTATAGAAATATTATACAAATTCGAAGATGTTCGAACGAATTACGAAACGTTAGAACTACATGGTTTTTCTTTCCTTTTTTTTTTTCCTTTTCTTTTCTTTTTTTTCTCTTTTTTTTTCTTTTTTTTTTTTTTTTTTCTAAACATATACATACAAGAGAGAGAGAGAGAGAGAGAGAGAGAGAGAGAGAGAGAGAGAGAGAGAGAGAGAGAGAGAGAGAGAGAGAGAGAGTGAGGGAGGGAGAGGGAGAGCGACGTGTAACGTTTCTATACAAACATCTAACACGGCGAGCACAACGTGTGCACATAAAACAGCCCGCCATTTCTATTAAATGAGAACTGTCCTAATTTATAATTCTAATGTAATGGAGTATTTTATTTACAATTTAAGTGCATTCTTCTCTCCTCCTACTCCCCCCACCCCCTCCCCCTCCCCACCCCGTAACTTTTCGTTAAGCTCGCAAAGTGCTGTACATACTTTGGTATTTTTTGCTTTTTTCTACTTTTCTTTTTTTCCACCCCATTTTTTCCTCCCTCTTTCAATCGAATCTGTCTCTTCTAAGAGAGTTTTCATCATGCAGGCGCGCGTTCCTTTTCAAAAAAAAAAAAAAATAAAAAAGAGAAAAAAAAAAGAAAAAAAAAAGAAAGAAAGTAAAAAGAAAAGAAAAAAAAAAAGAAAATGATATATTTAATGACTGCGTTTGGGTTTTCAAGAAGATGTTCATAAACTTACAACATAATCGGGGATAGTGTGTAATTGTTAAATATAACATCAGTATGTATACGTCGTTCGCTATTTATATTAACTATATTATTATTATTATTATTATTATTATTACTATTATTATTATTATTGTTATTATTATCATTACTATTATTATTATAACTATTATTATTATTATCATTATCATATTTATTATTATTATTATTATTGTTATTATTATTATTGTTATTATTATTATTATTATTATTAATATTATTATTATTATTATTTGGGCCTGAGTATATTAATGATCTTAAAATCGCTTCAATTTTACAGCAACGACATTAACAATAATTATGTACATTTCGTATAAGCTGTCGTCGTACGTTGTCGTTGGAAATCATTATTATATTTTTCGTTTCAAGAAAAAAAAAAAGAAAAAAGAATAAATAAATCACCATCGGTGATTTTTCATTATCTTCTTACCTCCCCCTCCCCCCTCTTTCCCTTGGGATAAAGTGCTGTATTCGATTAAGATACTTCGATAGAAAATTCAATATGATAAAAACAATTTCACAATTGTCAGGGATAATTAATACTTTGGCCATCGAATTTCATTTTATCGAAACAATTAATAATAATATTTTAAATATTTTTAACAAATCTCCGGATCCATTATATGTTAAACGTTGATACTACTGTATGTTATAAATTATTGCTGTAATTTAAAAGAATATTATTTAGCATAACGCGGGAAAAGGAATCTTAACGTGAATATAATTGTCGAAAGATTTTTTTTGCACGTAATATTAATATTGATTTATTTCGACAAATAAATCGTATATATTCTAGATTAGAGATTGCCAAAGTGTTTGAATTGCTTTAAATATTTAAATTATAGATCGGTTTACATTGATGTGCATTAGGAAAGATTATAATCTAATCTAATATCCTCAATAATTCAAACAATTCAAAATCAATTCGATTAAAGATCATTACAAAAGTTTTTCTAATTTTTCAATTACACCGATCTATTTGTAACAAATTAATTTTGAATTGTTCAAACAATCAACCCTTACGCAGAAATTACACTTTTGGATGGATCGCAAGTAATAATTACATTTTTCGAGAAAAGTTCACAAAATTTTGATAAGCCCTATGGCCTTCTAGATTCCTAAGTAAAATATAAAAATAAAATGATTTTTATAAAAGGGAAAAAGAAAGAAAGAAAGAAAGAAAGAAAGAAAGAAAGAAAGAAAGAAAAAAAAAAGGATTACATCGATTAATTTTATTTGATCGATTCAAGATTTCTGGTCGCTTTGTTTAAAGAAAGAAAGAAAGAAAGAAAGGAGGGAAAGAAAGAAAAAAAAATATTATATATAAGAAAAACAAGTGGAAAGATTCAAGTAATATTTTTTTCTCTATTTTTTGTATTGAGCAAACATTGGCTTGAAAAAAAAAAAAAATATATAAATTCGATATTTTTTCTAAAACATGAACACATGATAGATCATGATTTATGTTCCATTAAAAAAAAAAAAAAAAAAAAAAAAAAAAAAAAAAAAAAAAACCGTTCGACCGCTGTGGCATCTTTTCGCATGGACACAACTTTTCTATTTCAGCACCGTTCAGCACCCTTTTAACGCGCATATCCTTTTTCCCTTCCTCCTTTTCACTTTCCTTGCTTTCTTTCTTTCTTTTGTAATACTTACCATCGTTGTGTTCGTAGATTCCCTAAATTAATACTATTCGTCTCGATCGATAAATTTATCGATTCGGAAGATTCGCACCATTTCTATAATCCTTATCTTTTCTCTCATCTAATATGAATCTATTAAACGGATCTAAATCGGCACGTGTCGCGTGATTACACGAGCATTATTTGTTCTATGTACAATATATAGAATCCATCGACGATGACGATAGTAAGGCAGATAGAAAGAAAGAAAAAAAAAAAAAGAAGAAGAAAAAAGAAAAAGATAGAGAGAAAGAGTGAGAAAGAGATAGACAGAAAAAGATATTCTGCGAAAAAGAAATTGAGAAAGAGGGAGAGAGAGAGAGAGAGAGAGAGAGAGGAGAGAGAGAGAGAGAGAGAGAGACCAAAAGTTCATTAACGGGTCTCCCGTTTATTTTTTCGTCATTGCTCGTCATCGAGCTTATTTCTCGTCAATGGAGAGATCTTAAGTTTACGATCAACAATACGTCGATCATTATCTTGAACTGTACTAAACTTTGAGCTTTGCCATGTACGAGCCATAGACGATAGGTACGACGACACTATGGACTACCCGTATCGTGATGTAACGAATCGCTGTCACTTTCGAGATAAGTGACATAGCTATCGGTACTATCAGGATGTTGACCCATATCTGGACCACCACCTCCAGGATGATGAGGACCTGGTGGAGGTAAAGGGCCACCACCTCCACCGCCACCACCGTCGTTCATTGGACCACCGAGCATTCCTGGAGGTGGAAGTTGTGGTGGTGCTCCTCCGTGAATGTCATAACCGTGCATCTGAAATATAATCAAATTCTTATTTATTCTTTTATATATATATATATATAATTAATATATATATTATAATTTATATATTATATTATATATATATATAGGGTGAGCGTGAAAAGTTTTTAAAAATGATTTAAAAAAAATCAATTATATTATTTTAAAGCTTGTAGTTTTTTAATTTGACAAGTAAAAAAGACAAAAAAAAAAACAAAAAGAAAAGAGAAAGAAATTAATTTAAGAAATATACGAAAAAGTGTGAGTGATTTTTTAAAATTAATCTAGAACAAAATTCGGATATATTTTCTAGCTGTACACAGAGAAATTTCCATTTATACCTGGGAGACCAAATGATGAAAGGCTGGCGCATTGGGATCCAACCTATCGAGATCCGTATGCAAGGCAAAGTCCGATAGAGCTTTCCAAGGTGGTTGATAGGCTTGCACTTCTAGAGGTGTCATGCCGATGGGGCTTTCGTGTCTAACAGGGCTACTCGCCACCATTGGTATCCCATGCATACCGCCGAAACCCAATTTACGCCCGTCCTGCAACGGAAAGCACTTCGATCCATTAAATCAATACAATCTCGGTCGTGTATAACAAAAAGATTTGTAAAAAAAAAAAAAAAAAAAAAAAAAAAAAGAAGAAAGAAAGAAACAAAAAAAGAAGAAAGAAAGAAAGAAAGAAAAGAGAAAAAAGAAAAAGAAATAATTAAATCTATATCGACACAAGCTAATTGACAATCTAATCATTAATTATTTTCATCAAAAGATAGTAGACAACGTTTATTTTATTACCTTCTCTTGCATTTGTTGTTTCATTGCTATCGTCTTCTTCTTATCCTTACATCTTTTGTTTTGGAACCATACCCTGATAACTCTTGGACTTAATCCGGTCATCTCGACCAATTGTTCCTTCATCAATGCGTCCGGTCTTGGATTTGCGGCGTAACACGTTCTCAAAGTATGAAGTTGTTTCTCATTCAAAACCGTACGTACTCTGGTTGGTTTACCGTCGGAACCACCACCGCTCTTATGACTTCCGGTTCCTCGTGCACCACCAACGCCGGCCTTATGAGAACCACTCTCTGATCCAGAGTCTAAAATAGAATTAAAATTCGATATGGGTATAATCTTTTTTTTTTTTCTTTTATAGAATTGTGTAGATAATTGTTAACAATATTTCGATTCGAATTGATCTTATTTTAATTACATATGTAAATTAAAAATCTTTTTGCTTTTATTGATACCATCGATCTGTTGATCGAAGTATGACAATGATGATTAAAATTAGCCGCAGAAGTCTAAATGTATTTAATTAGAAGATTATTGATTATCATTGATCGACAATTTTAATTAAAAAGATAAATTTCATCGATCCTTCATCATCGTGAAAAATTTTCGTAAAACTTCCTGATGACATCCACATACCTTCGTGAAACTTGTCGAAAGTTAGAAAACGTTTGAAGGGAATCGTTGATCTTAAGAATTATTAAAGCCATAAATAGATATACCGATCGATGAAACAATAATTGCTAATGATCAAAATTAGTTACAAGAATTCATTAAATCAGGGTCTAACTTAACTGTCAGAGAATCGATCGACAATACTAATTAAAAATATTAATTTCTTGATCCTTCAATGTCGCATTAGAAAAATATTCGTAAGACTCGTTATTGGTATTTTAATCAGCGTACTTGTCGAAGGGTAGAAAACGTTTGAATAGAATCGGTGCCCTTAAAAGAAATGAACTTAGGGAGATCAACGCGTATCGTACCAACCGGTCCTGCAAAACGATCGAGGTCCAAGCTAATGGGAGATCCGGATACTGTTTCAATATGGCCGGTGAAGAACGTAAAGGGCACCGACAACGATCACGTCTCTCTCTCTCTCTCTCTCTCTCTCTCTCTTTTTCTTTATTTATTTCTTTCCCTCTTTCTTTATTTCTCTTGCGGCACAGCAGACTTGAGAGCAGAAGAACGAAGAAACAATATTGTCGATGAGCAAACTCGGATCCGCGCATTCGTGACCATAGCTCGCGCGTTGCAGTACGTCCTTGAATAACAACGTGTCTGTCGGTTCTTCCTCTGGAGTACGTTCCCAAGTTCCTTTCGATCGGTTCTATTTGATTTACAGTGCTTCACTAAAGTCTTCGTGAATTTCATATTTTTTTTTCTCTTTCAATTTTTTTTTTCTTCCTTTTTCCTTCTTCCTTTTTCTTAAAAAAAAAACGAAAAAAAAAACGAAGAAAAAAAAGAAAAAAAAAAGAACGAAAAATTCGTTGAATCGATCTCTCAAGAATATGTTAATAATCATTATCTTTGTTAAATATTTACAAGAACGTTCGACATTTTGATCAGATTTCACGGATCTAGGTAATACTCGTTTAGGATTCATTAAAAAAAAAAAAAAAAAAAAAAAAAAAACAAAAAAAAAGAGAAGAAAGAAAAAAAAAAGGAAAAAAAGAAAGAAAGGAAGAGAAAGAACAGAAAATTAATAAAATGATAATTAATTATAATGTAGTATATAATTTATGATGAATTTTAATTTAAACTGAATTCACAATCATGTCGTTGACTTCGAATTCAGGAAAGAAAAGTTGATTATTGACTTCGCGTCAAGGTCATCGACATTCTAGATATATATATATATATATATATATATATATATATATATATATATATATATATATATATATATATATATAATAAGTAGGAAGTAATAATTACAATGTAGCAATTTAGTATTTTTATAATTACAAAGTTTAATTTTAAATTAAAATATTGATATTACAAATATATTTAAATTTACGATGATATTTCGGAAATGAAACAAAAATAAAATCTCCGATGTATTCCTTGAGAGTTAATTGTCAAATAAATTTTGAATGATGATACCACGTTATTCAAGACAAAGTAATACGTACTTGCATACATACATGTTAAAAGAATAATAAAAACTGATGTTCTTTATTTCGAAATTAATTATCGCATGTGTACATAGTTTAGATATTTGAGAGAGGAAGAGAGAGAGAGAGAGAGAGAGAGAAAGAATAGTTATCTGTCTGAGAAATTTGTCAACTGGTATTTAATGGACATTTAGAAATGTGGAATTTGGATCGTCGAAATAAGAGTATTTAAAAGGGTTAAAGGGTTCGTAGTTAGTACAAGACAAGACAGGTTTATTAGTACTTCGATGGAATCGATTGTTTGCCGATGGTAAAACAGAAGGAGGGTAATGCAAGAAGATGCTGCTGGACAAATGAAATCTTCTCTAGCTTTCTCTTTCTCTCTCTCTCTCTCTCTCTCTCTCTTTTTATTTTTGGTATCCTAACCAAATAATAGTAACGTGGACAAAGGACAAAAGAGCTACGAGCAGGTGGTGAAAATTTTCGAAAAAAAAAAAAGAAAAGAGTCACTTCGATTTCGGGATAACTAGTTCCGTCAAAAAAAAAAAAAAAGACAAAAAAAAACAAAAAAAGAAAAAAAGAAAAAAAAAGAAATAAACAAATTATAATTAACACACACGGACACATACAGACATACACACAGAGATACAGTGAATCAATTTTGAAGTTAACGTAGGTATCAATTATTACTATAGTTCAATATCATTTAATGGCATAGTTAAAAATAGAACGAAATACGAGCTCTGTTTGCTCGTAAGATGAACATTGTGAATGATCGTCAACATCGTTCTCTATCTCTCCCTCTCTCTTTCTCTCTTTCTCTCTCTCTCTCTCTCTCTCTCTCTCTCTCTCTCTCTCCCTCGCTCTATTACTTTCTCTTTATCTTTGTTGAAATTTCATTTCAACGTTGATCGTAATGACCGTAATATAAATCCGTACGTACGACTTAACGTCTCGTATTTACAATGAAAATAAATTTCAAGTTGGCTGAATACCAACAGATTTATTCTAATGTTGACAATATTTCAATTTCATTTGGTCGTTTATTCGATCGTATTAATGTAATAATGATTTTTAATAATTATGTGAAAGAACGGAAAAAAAAAGAAGGAAAAGAAAAAGTGAACAAGAAAATATATATATATATATATATATATATATGTAAAAAGTTATAGAAAAGAAAAATAAAAGAAGATTCATGAAAAAAAGATCAAAAATCGAGGATGAAAAAAACAAAAAACAACATAATTAAAATGCAGACGACATTGAGACGACGAATAATTTCGACGAATAATTTTGACGGATAACGAGCGTGCCTTCTAATGAAATTTATTCGTGGATCAGAATGTCTAAAGGATTTTCTAGTTGAGTATCGGGGCACAAAGAGCAAATTTACAAAAGGGTTTCTGGCCCGAGGGTAAAGCATATCTACGAAATACAAGGGATTTCCGTCATCGACGATGGGAACGACAAGGACAACGACGATAACGACGATAACAACGGCAATGACTATGTGGACGGTGGTGGTAAGTGACTATAGTGTTGTGTTAGGATCGGCACGTGTAATTAGGTGTTGATAATTGAAGCCGTTGAGACCTTAAAGGCTTGACCACTACACCCTCTCTTCCTACACGCTTGGGATTACATGGCTCAGTGTCCATCCACCACCGCCCATATTAGGTAATATGAGTACGTTCGAGGCGTCCGATATATTGAATTATGAACGATGTAATAATCTATGATAATCTACTATGATAATTTTCACGACGACAACAGAGAAAGAGAAAGAGAGAGAGAGAGAGAGAGTGAGAAATAGAAAAAGAGAATTTTTTACTTTTTTTTTTAAATTTCTTATTTCTATAAAACGAGTAATTAAGCTACACATATATATATAAAATATATATTATATATGTATGTATGTAAATGTATATCATATATAATATATATATATAGTGTGTATATATGTGTATATATATATATATATATATATATATATATATATATATTGAATGAATATAAATACAAGATTTATCGAAAGTAACTTGGAATAAATATTGCATAATTAAACTCGATATAATGAAATCATTTATATTCTATATTTTAAGAGATTTTTATTAAAAAAAAAATAAGTGAATCAAATAAATGGTTATGCATATTATATGCTATGCAATCTAAAGTTTATCGTCAGCATTTAATTTATGTAACGTAAATTAAATTTCGATTAGAACGATACGAGTGGTTCTACTGCATGGTTAAAAACGTGACTAGGAATATCTACTAGAGAAAAAGGGAGAGAAAAAAAGAGAGAGAGAGAGAGAGAGAGAGAGAGAAAAAGAGAGAACGAGTTAAAAAGATTAGAGAGAGTGAGAGAGAGAGAGAGGGAGAGAGAGAAAGAGAGAACGAGTTAAAAAGATTAGAGAGAGAGAAAGAGAGAGAGGGAGAAAGAGAGGAATAAATTTTGCTTGCTAATTCCCATGCAAACAGTACGGTACGAACGTGTCACCACAACGTGACACGGTAACTCATTTCGTCTTTTGTGATCTGTTTATCACCGTGATTCCTTTATGGAAATCATTGGAGTAGCAGACCGAAATTGACGTCTCGTCTTAACTCATTCTATCCGAACTTGAAAACTACTGCTCGGAAACGAATTTCAAAGCGACGGACACAGTGGTTTGACAAGTCTTTAGAGTATACGAGAGGTGTCAAATGTAACACCACCCTGCCAACTACTGTCGTACATAACTACGCACGATCCACACATCTTTTTTTCTTTTCTTTTTCTTTTTTTCTCTTTTCTTTTTTTTTTTTTCTTTCTTTCCTTCTTTCTTTCATTCTTTCTTTCTTAAACAAGAAAACGCGCGTCTCCTTATTTCTTCTTCTTCTTCTTCTTCTTCTTCTTCTTATTTTTTTTATCTTCATTAAATGTCCTTATTTATTTCATTTATTTTTATTCTCATCTTTTTATTTATTTATTTATTTATTTATTTTTATTTTTTTTTTTTGTATATATCAATCGTGTAATTTCTTTATATATATATATATATATATGTATATACGAAGACAAAAAATTTTGGGATTATTACCTGACATCGATCCGTCGTTTGGATGCAAATGATGATTATTATTTGTTAAAGAAGCGTTGTTGTTATTCTCGCTCCCCGGTACACCGCCAGTGGGACAAAATTTTCCACTTTCAACTATTTCGTGAT
>NC_062189.1:16684107-16694107 GCF_912470025.1 Vespa velutina
GATGAAGATTTATCGAATTGCGAATTATTTTCAACACTTTACTACATTCGTATTAATCGTTATCGGTATTCGATCGTTCGATTTAATTAAATGCTCCAAAGGGAAAAAGAAGCGAAAGAAATGAGCGTTTTAAAAATTATTACTACGAAGTTGTTCGATCATTATGCTCGACGATGACGACGACAACAACGACGACGACGACGACGACGACGACGATCATCGACCGACGGGATATGATTTTATTCATTTATTTCTCGATATCGTTGAAGCAACCTATCATCGAAATTGAACGAGTTTTAACGAACGGTCTTTTTCTTCTTCTAATATTATGTCTAAATATTCTTATATATCATCTATTACATCATGTTTTTCTTCAACTCTGCCATTACTACGATCGATAACTCTCTTTCTACGAGACACTACTACTATTCTATATAATAATATTTTCTCTTAGTACACGTATTTTCCTTTATACATTCATCGAAGCCAAATAATTTTATTAGATTTAGAATATAATAATTTTAATCGTTTGTTTTTTATAATATAACCTCCCCCATCTTATTCCGATAGGGGAAAAAAGGAAAAATTTTAAGAATGAAAAAGAAAATGTGATTATATACTTTTGGCTAGTCGTTACGTTCAAAACACTTGTAAAAATAAACAATTGTTTTAAATCGATGATGATTCACGTAACACGTTCATCGATTGATGATTTTAACTTTTAAAAATATTCATTCGTAAAGATACTCTTTCAATTTGTCATTACATTCGAACGATTTATTACAATGAATAAGATTGTTTCAGATTCGAGATAAATTGTAATATTTTTGAATTAACTAATTTGCATTTATTTTCGAAAGATAATTTTTTTTTTTTTTTTTTTTCACCGCGATATTTTCTTTTAATATTATGTTTCGTTCACATGTTAATTAAATTAAGCTCATTATTTCGGATGTAGTAAAAATAATCAAATTTTTCGATTAATTAAAGTTTACTTATCCCTTTAAAAATAGAAAGAAAAAAGGACAAGCAAAAAAGAAAAAGGAAGAAAACCAAAATAGCGTTGATTATTACACTAAATGAAATGATATAAATAGATTATTAGAAATAAATAGAAAATTATATTATAATGGGATTAAGTATTTAACAAATAGAAAAGTAGATCCAATATGACGATTGATAGAACTGTATATCACGATATTGTCACCTCTTTATAACATTTGATTCTTCTTCTTAATTATTTTCAATATGTACGCACAAAGTAGAAGAAAACGAAAAAGTAAAAGGGCACGAATCCTCGGTAAAATAACAATTTCGAATTATCCTTCGAAAGTGGATACATATATGTATTCGATCTTCAAAAATTCGATACTCACGAACTTCAAACTTGTACGAAAGGTAGAGCGTTGTTAAGAAGAAAAAAAAGAAAGAAAAAAAAATGGACAATAAAAAAAGAAAATAAAAGAAAAAAACACCGCAAAGATATAAACAAAAAATAAAACGACACCAGTCACTGAATCGATGCGGAAAGAGACACGATTTATGAAGAGAGAAAGAGAGAAAGAGACAGAGAGAAAGAGAGAGAGAGAGAGAGAGAGAGACAGACAGAAAAAGAGACAGATAGACTGACAGAAAAAGAGAAGAATAAAGAGAGAATAGAGAGAAAGAGTGAGATTGATGTACAAGAGAGAGAGAGAGAGAGAGCCAGAGAGAGAGAGAGAGAGAGAGAGAAAGAGAGAGAGAGAAAAAGAAGATGATAAGAATAAGAATAAGAAGATTTGAAGGAGGATGCTGGACCAGCCACAGCATCGGCAGTGGTGGCTGCGCCACTGCGGTCGAGCGCTTCCGAAATTAGCTGCCGTTTTCTCGAGACGCGTTTGCGCCGCACCGCGGAGGCGTCCGCGTTGCCGAAGAAATGCCGACGAAAAAGATAGAGAAAAAAAAGAGACAGAGAGAGAGAGAGAGAGAGAGAGAGAGAGAGAGAGAGAGAGAGAGAGAGAGAACGAGAGTGAGTGAGGGAGAGAGAGAGAGAGAGAGAGAGTGAGAGAGAGGCAAGGGTGTAGACATGGGCGGTTCTTGGAGCATGAAAAGGGGCTTCGAAACTCCGCCCAGGGGAAACCGGATGCCGAAACTCCATCGGAGTCGGCGCTTGAACGTTCCTGCGCGAGTTTTGCGCAGATTCCGTAGAGAGATAACAAGACGATCGACTAGAAC
Organism: Vespa velutina; assembly: GCF_912470025.1. Classification (NCBI taxonomy): domain Eukaryota; kingdom Metazoa; phylum Arthropoda; class Insecta; order Hymenoptera; family Vespidae; genus Vespa; species Vespa velutina. Next base: position 16,686,322 of record NC_062189.1, read on the forward strand.
GTGTCTTCGTCTTCGTTTTCGTCCTTTGTCTTCTTATCCATTTCGAACGTGCTTTAAAACTTTCCCCGTGCGATTTAAAACATCCCTATTAATCGTATATTCGTCATAACACGCTTTGGATTTCTTTGAATCAATGATAACACCAGTGGTTTTATCATATTTAGAAATTAGATTGTTATTGTTTGAAAAGATTTATATCGGTGGATAGTTTTATGTTTTCTTTTTATGAACAATGGAAACGTCGCGTTTTTATATTATGTGTGATTTTACGACGATTATTTGGTGTATTTTGTATTTATCTACGGTAATATTTTACTACCATATACATATAGTATATATATATATATATATATATATATATATATATGCGTGTATCTAATTGTTGGATTCTACTAAAAGTTTTAGTGTAAGTTTCGAGATAAATTTCTGAATGATAAAATAAGACGATCGATTAGAAATACGTATTCTTCTTCTTATTCATCTCGAACGTCATTTAAACTTTCCACGTGCGATTTAACAACTCGTATAAATTATATTCGTCATAATTCGCTCTGGAATTGTTTGAATCAATGATTTGTCTTTTATTATATTTTTAGAAGTTAGATGTCAGTAATGTTAGAAGAGATTTATATCAGTGTGATTTTATATTGTGCATGATTTTATGACGATAATTTAGTATATTTTGTATATATCAAGGATAACATTTGACTACGATATATATATATATATATATATATATATATATGTATGTATGTATGTATGAATTTACTTGTTGGCTTCTATTAAAAGTTTCAGCGCGAATTTCAAGATAAATTTCTAAATGATAATAAGACGATCGATTAGAAACTTGTATTTTTCTTTTTCTTCTTCTTTTTCTTCTTTATTAATTATTTCGAACGTGCTATAAACTTTCCCCGTCTGAATTAACTCTTCAATAAATCGTAATCTCTTGGATTTCTTTGAAATTCATTTTATCATATTTAAAGATTAGAAATTGCATTATTAGAAATTAAATTTATATAATATATATTAGATTTATATATTAGAAATTTGATCGAGCAAATGATTCAAAGAGATTTTTGTTAATGGATAATTATATTTATCTTTGGTTTTACATATATCGTGGAAAAATTATTTTTATATTATTTAATCTTATGATGATTTAATGTATATATATTTTGAATTAACATTTGCCTACGATATACGTATTTACTTGTTTGTTTCTTTCTTTTTTTTCTTCTTTCTTTCTTTTATTAATCTTAATTTTAATAATCTTGTTGTTATTACTTTGAAGATTAATCCCATAGATAAGTATTTATTTATTTCTACTTAGATTAAATATACGTATTAGGGTATATATTATAAGTCAATATTTTAACTATGATAGGGACAACATTTTTTGACTTATATTTTTCTTTTTCAAAAGATTTTCTTTTTCACAATCATCACATTGAAAATTAACAGTATACCTATTCATCTGGAGATACTATTCGGTCGTATGTATTAGGATTAACATTTGTCTATAGGTATATATATATATATATATATATATATATACTTCATGTTTTCTATTTATCTGACATAACGACAGTATGAATGTTTATGCGTGCTGTTAATTAACGTAAATTATAATATTTAATTAATTTTCTAAATACAAATTATAATATATATTTGAAAAAACTAATAAATTATTTCCTTCACAGAGGAATAAATTCTTCAATATTAATTATTTTTAATTAAATAGATATATATATATATATATATATACAAAAAAAAGTAAATAAATAAATAAATAAAAAAGGTAAATAAGTATTATTAAAGTATGTGTTAGGATTCAATATATATATATATATATATATATATATATATATATATATATATATATATATATATATATAGTTTTAATATATTTCTAATGGTATTTTGATATCACGCCGATAGTAAGAAAATGATCGTGAGATTATTAGTAAATTATGTCTCTCTCTCTATCTTTCTCTCTCTCTCTCTCTTTAACGTACCAAAAATCTTTTTCTTTCTCAGCGATAGGATCGAGCCGGTTTTGTTTGGAACGTAGAAATCGTGTATCTTTTTGTGGATACCGAAATGGTCCGCGTGCGGGTTTTCTTCCCTTTCTCCATGTCGGCTGCGTCTCCGTAGAGTCGGCCGATAAAAAAGTCCGACCACCAGAGGATTCTACGTAGTCGGGACACCATCGAGCAGCACGTCGTATACAAAAACGTAAAACGGTCTCTTTCGGATGCTGTGTCGTCATAAATTCACGCCTGACGTCTGACGATTTGTACGACAAGCTCGCGGCCCTTCCCCTCTTTGCCAGGATTACGTACATAATTTTTTAGTTTTTCTTTTTGTTTTCTTTTTTTTTCCCTTTTTACGTTTCTCTTCCTTGATTTTTGTTTATATATATATATATATATTTTTTTTTTTTTTCTTTCACAACAATACTCATCATATCCCGAGCCGTTTCTTTTTTTTTGCGCCGAACAAATCCTTCGTCGCGAGCGCGACGAAATTTGCGAGAACGGAGAAAGAAAAAGAAGGAAAGAAAAGAAACGAAGAGAAAAAATCGTTTTCTCTTCCTTTTTTCTTTCTTCTTTTTTTTTTTTTTTTTTTTTTTTTTTGATAAATTTGTCTTCGCGCTATTTGATTATCGCGCATTATTGAAATATTCGATCACGAAAAAAGTTTAATAGATATGCCTGATCATTATCCATCCACCTCTTTCTCTCTCTCTCGCTCTTTCTCTCTTTCTCTTTCTCACTCTCTCTCTCTCTCTCTCTCTTTCTTACTCTCTCTCTCTCTCTCTCTCTCTCTCTCTCTCTTTCTCACTTTAATTAATAAATTCTTGATAAAATAAACGTTCCCAACCGAAAACAAGCAAATAATTGCCGCATCGCCCGTTCATGCGTTTCGAAATAGCTTTAAAAAAATAAAGAGAGAGAGAGAGAGAGAGAGAGAGAGAGAGAAGGAGAAAAGCAAAAAAAAAAAAAGAAAGAAAGAAAGAAAGAAAAATGGAAGTGAAAAGTAAAGCCACGCGCGTTTCGCGCTTTCCCAGGGAAAAAGAAAAAGAAAAAAAAAAAAGAAAAAAGAAATATTTTTCTCCTCTCTTTTCAATAGACGTAAGACAAAACAGCTTCTTTTTTTTCTTTTTCCTCTTTGGGTGGAACGCGTGCGACCACCATGAAAATTCTCGAGAAGGATAAGGTCAGTAGTGTGAGAAGAAAGGAAGGAAGGAAGGAAGAAAGATAGAAAGAAAGAAATAAAAAAAGAAAAAAAGAAAGAAAGAAAGAAAGAAAGGAAGGAAGGAAGGAAGAAAGGAAGGAAGGAAGGAAGGAAGGAAGGAAGGAAGGAAGGAAGGAAGGAAGGAAGGAAGGAAAGAAAGAGAAGGGAAATACGTCTGTAGAGAGAGAAAGAGAAGAAGGTGTGAGGGAGGAAAGAAGAGAAAGACACACACACACACTCACAGAGCGAGAGAGAGAGAGAGAGAGAGAGAGAGAGAGAAAGAGGGATGAGGACAAGGTCGGCCAGGATCAAAGGGAATCAAATAAGGAAAAAAAGAGAAAGAGAGTATCATTTTATAAGTGTGTAGATACGTGTGAGTAAGAGAGAGAGAGAGAGAATGCGTCGGCGTCCCATTAGCTTCTAAAGAGGACGAGACACCACTTCGTATCTCCCGTATGTTTTCTATCTCTTTCTCTTTCTCTCTCTCTCTCTCTCTCTCTCGTTCTCTCTCTCCTTTTAAGCTTGGTCGTGCGTACCAGAAACAGATACATACATACATATATACATACACATATATAGTTCAAGGGTGGTACCATGCATGTAATCGAAGCTTCTTTACGCGCCGCATAAATAAGGAACGTCCAAGTATACGAACGCGTACTTATACTCCTTTTCTTCTAATCCAACTCCACCTCCTCCATCTTCTCCTCTACTAACCACCCATTTCGTGACAATCCTGTTGTCTTTTCGTGCCGACGAAAAATTTCTCGCTACTACCTATTTATGTATATCTACGTAATACGGTCGATTATTATTTGTAAAGGACGACATGTTTATTCAAATAACGCATATGGTAAGATATGTTATCGTATATATTTTCATATATAATATATTGTTATCAGATATGAAAATATTGTGTAATATATACATTGTATATATCTAATAGTATAATATATATGCTATTTTATGTTTTATATATATATATATGATTATAAGATATAATAATATATTTTATTTTATTATTATTATTATTATTATTATTATTATTATTATTGTTATTAGATATCTATATATAATTTATGGATACATAAAAAATATAAATATTGAATTATATTGGTAGATATAGTACTTAAAAAGAAAAGAAAAATAATATCTTAAAAATATTCCTATTTTCATTGCAAATAATAATAATAATGACAATAGTAATAATAAGAAAAAAGAAAAGAAAAAGAAAGGAGGTGATTTAATTATTTCATAATGATCGATTTGTTGTTTATTTATAGATTTCATTGTTAGATTTAATAAAAAAAAAAAAAAACTGTTAGAAATTATTTGCAGATGTTTCGTAAAAAGATTAAAGCTATTGAACGTGTTCGCTTAATATTTATGTTGTATCTAATGTATTATCTAATTGTAAGATCTTCAGAATATTAAGTAGTATGCCGTATGAAGCAATACGAAATGTTAAGCTCTTTCTTTCTTTCCTTTTCTTTTTTTTCTTTCCTTTTCCTTTTTTTCTAATTTTTTTTTCTTTTTCTCAACGATGACTGCACCTCGATGCAATGCGAGATAAAGTTTATCGCGTACTTACGGCTATTTAATTCTGACTAACTCCTAATTTGTGCGAAACGTTTAACGATAAACGTAAAGGATTGATAAGAAAATTATTCTCGTGTTTATCTACGGATTTTCTCCTCTTCTTCATTTTTTGTTTCTCCATGTCTTCTTTTATATACCCATCAATTTTTCTTCTTTTTTTTTTCCTATATACTTATTACTTCATTCCACGAATTACATTATCCATAGATCAATCTACCGATCAACAATTGTACTCATTATTTCATTTCATTTTATTTTATTTTATTTTATTTTATTTTATTTTATTTTATTTTATTTTATTTTATTTTATTTTATTTCCTTTTTGGCAAATTTTTTATTATCGATTAATTCTACAAAATTCCACAACGCCTTAATAATTTAAAACATTTTATCAATTATACACGCACATTGATATTTTTTACCGATGTCATTCGGTCGTCATTCATTAATTATTCTAACGAACGTGTGAATTAATAATTATTGACGGAAAACCAAAACAAAACAAAGCGAAAAGAAAAAAAAAAGAAATCAAGAAATAAATTAACACGAACGCAAAGAAGATTATCTAACGCACGTTTGAACAACGTCGTGATTATCATCGATCGATCGGAAAGAAAAAAAAAAGAAAGAAAAACAACAACAACAACAACAATAACAACAACAACAACAACAACAACAACAAATATTTACACAAAATTGAAACGTGTTTTGTCGATGATTGATGATAGTTAGCAAAACTAGATCCTCGCGACATGTCGCGAAAGAATGATAAAATTATGTTTGTTGGTAGTAGTCGTCTTCGTAAAAAAGACAAGAAAAAGGGAAAGAAGAAAAACAAAGAGAGAGAGAGAGAGAGAGAGAGAGAGAGAAGAAAGGTAAAAAGAAAAAGAGAAAGGAGGGAAAAGAAGAAAGACAAAAAAAAAGAAAGTAAGAAGCAAAAAGAAAGAAAGAGAGAGAGAGAGAAAGAGAGAGGAACAAAAAGAAGAAAAAGAAAAGAAAGAGAAAATGAAGAAGAATTCGAGAATGGTAGGGAAAGATGGTGAGAAGGACCAGGACAGAGGGTTGGGGTGAGGAGAGGGGGGAGGGTGGTAGGTTCAGTAGCTACCGGTAGAGAGAAAGCGTGGGTGGCGTCGAATTGTTGCTTTTTCGCCGGACCGATTATCTTTTCGATCTTTCTGTTTTTTCTTTTCTTTTTTTTTTCTTTTTCTCCACCCTACCTCCTCTCTTTTTTTCTCTCTCTCTCTCTCTCTCTCTCTTCCCCCCTCCCGTCCATACAATCCCTATTCCCTATTCCTAATCCTATCCTCCCTATTTTCCCTCCTCCTGTGTCTCATTTCTTTGTCTAAAGTTGCCTTTTTTTTCATTTTTTCTTTTCCTTTTTTCCGAAAAATAAAAAAAAAAGAAACGAGAGAATAAACGCCTGTCTCTTATCTACGATATATTTCGTTTAATATACGATAGAAATGATTGTGGTCCATTGGTTGGTAATGGTCTACGGTGAACGATAACGATGAATGATGAATTGGAATCTTGTTGATGGATCTTTACGGTCAAAATTAATCACGAACGATCGAGATTGAATTATAGATCGATCGAGAAATATAATCAAACTTGATTGGGGTTTAATAAAATATTAGAAACGATCTGATTGATGCACAGAAAATAAACGATTTTCAATGTATTTATATATATATATATATGTGTGTATATATATATATATATATATATATCTAAAAAATTTATTTTGAGTAAGTCGAAATATTTTCTGTAATAAGTAAGTGTAACGGGGAAGAAGAAAAAAAAGAAAAGAAAAGAAAAGAAAAGGAATGAAAAAAAAAGGAATAATTAAATTCTAAAGCGTACTTTAAACGCAAAGCTACGAAAATAAGGGACAATGTTAAGGGAGAAAGAAGGAACGGAGGGAAGGGGGAGGGTGGGATGAGACGATGGGATTAAGGATTATAAGATTTCTACGTGATTATATTAAATAAATTGTTCTTATGTTATATTAATTTGTTTAATCTTTTCACATGTATAGATAGCTGATATCTATTGAGAAAAATATGAAATATTTATATATATAATTGAAAAGAAAAAAAAAAAAGAAAACGAAGATGAGAGAATAAGAGAGAGTAAGTTGAAAGTAGGAAATAAATTCATTTTATGTTATTGCTATAGAACAAATAATAACATAAATTTTATATTAATTCATAATGAGAATTAGTTTTAAGTATTCTTCTTTTTTCTTTTTTTCTTTTTTTTTTTTTTTTAATATAAGAAAAATAAATTGATGAAAAACGAAGATGAGATAATAAGATATATATATATACGCACATACACATAAATGGACAAGAGATTGTTGGAGTGTGCAGTTATCGGTAAAAGAGTGGATGAAAAAAAGAATAAGAATAAGAAGAGAATGAGGATAAGGATGAGGGGTAAGGACGGAGGATGAGGATGAGGATGAGGATGGTAGAGAAAACGGCGCCGGGTCTTATGTCGAGGATGTCTGCTTGGCAGTTCAGAGGCGCCGACCTGGTGTCCCACGGCGTTCGTTTGGTATTTCATTAACACCTCCGCTAATTATTTCCCTTTTTTTGTCCAGCCCAGCCAGTTTCGTAGCAGGATCGGGAATGCACCTTACAAGTCGCGGCTCTCGCTTCTACCATATGCATGCGTGCATATATGCGTATGTGCGCGCACATATACACGCGTACGGTTTGTATTTGTATGAATGTGCATAGTTTGTTTTTATAAGGGAGTTTACTGAATGAGCACTAAAATTTCAACGATTCGATTCGATTTCGGTGGATCAATTTTTCGAGACGATCGGATTTAGAATGATCGTATGAATTACTCGATCGTTCGATCGTTCGATCGTTCGATCGTTCGACCGTTCTCTCTCTCTCTCTCTCTCTCTTTCTCATTTTATTGGATAATCTTAAAG